>NC_087508.1:519376-575905 GCF_036417665.1 Passer domesticus | reverse complement strand
CCCCGAGTGTCACCGACCCCCCCAAATGTCACCGACCCCCCCCGAGAGTCACCGACCCCCCCCGAGTGTCACCGACCCCCCCCGAGTGTCACTGAGTGTCCCCGAGAGTCACCGACCCCCCCAAATGTCACTGACCCCCCCCAAACTCCCCGAGAGTCACCGACCCCCCCCAAATGTCACCGACCCCCCCCAATGTCACTGACCCCCCCGAGTGTCACCGACCCCCCCAAACCCCCCCCAAATGTCACCGAGTGTCGCCAACCCCCCCTGAGTGTCACCGAGAGTCACCGACCCCCCCCCGAATGTCACTGACCCCTCCCCACTGTCACTGACCCCCCCCCCAAATGTCACCAAACCCCCCTCGAGTGTCCCTGAGTGTCCCCAACCCCCCCCGAGTGTCCCCAACCCCCCCAGTGTCCCCAACCCCGCCGCTCCCCCGGGATAACGGGACACGGCCCCTCCCCCTCCCTCCATCTGTTCCCACGGGTGGGGGAGGGGAGATCCCGCCTGGGATGCGCGGGGCTCCTCCCGGACCCGGTCCCGTTCCCGGTCCCAGTCCCGGTCCCGATTCCACTCCCGGTCCCCATCCCAGTCCCGGTCCAATTCCTGATCCCATTCCCGGTCCCGGTCCCGGTCCCGGTCCAATTCCTGCTCCCGTTCCCGGTCCCAGTTCTGCTCCCGGTCCCGTTCCCGTTCCTCCTCCCGGTCCTTGTCCCTCTCCCCGTCCCCAACCCGATCCCGGTCCTCGGTCCGGGTCCCCATCCCGGTCCCGGTTCCCATCCCAGTCCCATTCCCGGTCCCGGTCCTTGGTTGGGGTCCCCATCCCGGTCCCAGTCCTGTTCCTGGTTCCATTCCCCGTTCCCATCCCGGTCCCGGTCCTTGGTCCGGGTCCCCATCCCGGTCCCGGTTCCCATCCCAGTCCCATTCCCGGTCCCGGTCCTTGGTTGGGGTCCCCATCCCGGTCCCAGTCCTGTTCCTGGTTCCATTCCCCCATTCCCATCCCGGTCCCGGTCCTTGGTCCGGGTCCCCATCCCGGTCCCGTTCCTGATCCCATTCCCGGTTCCCATCCCGGTCCCGGTTCCCATCCCATTCCCATTCCCATTCCCGGTCCTTATTTCGGGTGCCCATTCCCAGTCCCTGTCCCAGCCCCGCTCCCATTCCCGGTCCCGCTCCCCGTTCCTCCTCCCGCTCCCATTCCTGTTGCTGATCCCCGTTTTTTCCTTTCCCCGGTCCTGGTCCCGGTCCCGGTCCCGTTTTCTGTCCCGTTCCCGGTCCCTTTCTGAGCCCGGTCCCGGTCCTGTTCCCGGTCCCCATCCTGCTCCCATTCCCGGTCCCCGTTCCTCCTCCCGCTCCCGCTCCCATTCCCGGTGCCGATCCCGGTTTTCATTTCCCCGGTCCCGGTCCCAGTTGCGTTCCCTGTCCCATTCTCTGCCCAGTTCCCGTTCCCCATCCCGGTCCCGGTCCCTGGTCCATCTCCCAGTCCCGGTCCCGGTTCATTTTCCTGGTTCCCGGTCCCGATCCCAGTCCCGGTCCCTGTCCCGGTTCCCAATCCCGGTCCCCGGTCTATCTCCCAGTCCCAGTCCGATTCCCGATCCGTTTCCCAGTCCCGTTCTCGGTCCCTCCCTCTCCCGGTCCTCATTCCCGGTCCCGGTCCCGTTCCATTTCCCAGTCCCGGTCCCAAATCCCGGTCCCAGTTCATTTCCCGGTCCCGGTCCAGTTCCCAGTCCCGGTCCCGGTCCCAAA
The DNA here is from genome assembly GCF_036417665.1 of Passer domesticus. NCBI lineage: Eukaryota > Metazoa > Chordata > Aves > Passeriformes > Passeridae > Passer > Passer domesticus. The sequence continues at coordinate 574,162 of NC_087508.1, read as the reverse complement.
TCCCGGTCCCGGTCCAGTTCCCAGTCCCGGTCCCGGTCCCAAATCCCGGTCCCGGTCCAGTTCCCAGTCCCGGTCCCGGTCCCAAATCCCGGTCCCAGTTCATTTCCCGGTCCCGGTCCCGGCTCCCAGTCCTCTTCCCGGTCCTTTTCCCAGTCCCGCTCCCGGTCCCCATCCCGCTTCCCGGTGCCCCACCCCGGTACCCTCCCCACGCCTCCATCCCCATCCCGCTCCCGCTCCCCCGAGCCTCCATCCCCATCCCGGTTCCGTTCCTGGTCCCGTTCCCGTTGCCCGGTCCCCGAGCCTCCATCCCAGTTCCCGTCCCCGGTCCCGGTCCTGGTCCCGGTCCCCATCCCCGGCAGAGCTCCCTGAGCCCCCAGTCGTGTTCCCGGTCCCTTCCCGGTCCCGTTCCCTTTTCCCTGCCCATCCCCGGTAGAGCTCCCCGAGCCTGCCGTCGATCCACGGCTCGGTGTTGATCCCATTTCCCTGCCCCGTTCCCGGTCCCCATTCCCGGTTTTCCTGCCCGGTTCCCGGTCCATCCCCGGTTCCCGTTTCCCCTGCCCCATTCCCGGTCCCGGTACCCGTCCCCGGTAGAGCTCCCCGAGCCTGCCGTCGATCCACGGCTCGGTGTCGGTCCTGTTTCCCTGCCCCGTTCCCGTTTTCCTGCCCGGTTCCCGGTCCATCCCCGGTTCCCTGTGCCCGTTCCCGTTTCCCCTGCCCCGTCCCCGGTCCATCCCCGGTTCCGGTCCCGGTCCCGGTACCTGTCCCCGGTAGAGCTCCTCGAGCCTGCCGTCGATCCACGGCTCGGTGCCGATCCCGGTTCCCTGCCCCGTTCCCGGTGCATCCCCGGGTCCCGGTCCCCATCCCCCGCGTCCCGGTCCCCATCCCCGTTTCCCCCTGCCCCGTTCCCGGTCCACCCCCGGTTCCCTGTGCCCGTTCCCGTTTCCCCTGCCCCGTTCCCGGTGCCGGTCCCGGTTCCGGTGCCGGTCCCGGTACCTGTCCCCGGTAGAGCTCCCCGAGCCTGCCGTCGATCCACTGCTCGGTGCCGATCCCGTTTCCCCTGCCCCGTTCCCGGTCCACCCCCGGTTCCCTGTGCCCGTTCCCGGTTCCCTGTCCCCATGCCCGGTTCCGGTGCCGGTCCCGGTACCTGTCCCCGGTAGAGCTCCTCCAGCCTGCCGTCGATCCACTGCTCGGTGTCCAGCCGCCGCTGCAGCTCCTGCCGGTTGTAGCGGACCGTGACCCGCGCCGAGCGCCGCTGCACGCCGGGGCTGCGGCCCGGGGACCCCCGGCCCGGCGAGAGCCCCCCCGGGGACCCCCGGCCCGGCGAGAGCCCCCCCGGGCCCGGGCTCGCCCCCCGGCCCTGCCGCCGCCCCACCCGGTTCGCCGCCATCGCCCGGGACGCGGCGCCGGGGCGGCCGCCGGGGGTAGGGGGCGAGGGGCGGGGCCTGGAGGGGCGTGGCAGGGGCGTGGCCTGATCAGGGACCACCCCTATGGGCCCTCATTGCAGCCCGGGGGAAAGGGGGGCGTGGCAGGGGCGTGGTGTGGGCGTGGCTTAACGGTGGGATTTCCTTATATACACCACGGACCGCCGAATGGGGGCGGGGCTTAAAAGGGCGTGGCAAAGGGGCGTGACTTCATTGTGGAATGCCCAATAGACCCCGGAGTGGGGCGTGGCAGGGGCGTGGCTTAAACAGGGACCACCCCTATGGGCCCTCATTGCAGCCCGGGGGAAAGGGGCGTGGCAGGGGCGTGGTGTGGGCGTGGCTTAATGTTGGGATTTCCTTATAGACCCCATTGAACCCAGAGTGGGGGCGTGGCAAGGAAGGGGTGGGCGTGGCTTAATGGTAGTATTTCCTTATTGACCCCGAATGGGGCGGGGCTTAAAAGGGCGCGGCGAAGGGGCGTGGCTTAATGATGGAATTTCCCTGTCGCCCCCCCCAGACCCCAAATTCCCCCCCAAAACGCCCCTGACCCAAAAACCACCCCAAAACCCCCTCAAAACTCCCCCAAAACCCCCCCAAGCCCCCCCAAATCCCCTTAAAACCCCCTCAAAACCGCCCCAAACCTGCCCAAAATCCCCCAAATCCCACCAGAAACCGCCAGACCCCAAAACCCCCCCATAACCCCCCAGATCAAAAAAACCACCCCAAAACCCCCTCAAAACCCCCTCAAAACCCCCCAAAATCCCCCCCAAACCTCCCCAACCCCCAAAAATCCCCTTAAAACCCCCCAAAACTTCCCCCAAACTCCCCCAAAAGCCCCCCCCAAAACTGCCCCAGAATCCCCCAGACCCCAAAACTCCCCCAAAAGTCCCCCAGAACCTCCGGATCCCAAAAAAAACCCCCAAAACTCCCCCCACCCCCCCCCCAAACCCCACAAAAGTCCCCCGAAAACTTCCCAGAACCTCCCAGACCCCAAAATTTCCCCAACCCCCCCCTCATGACCCCCCAAAATCCCCCCAAACCCCCCAAAACTCCCCCAAGACCCCCCCAAAAAGCCCCCCAAAATCCCCCAGACCCCAAAACTCCCCCCAAATCTCCTCAAACCCCCCAAAATCCCCCCAAACTCCCCCAAAACCTCCTCAAAACCCCCCTAAAAAATCCCCCAGACCCCCAAACCCCCCCAAATCTCCTCAAAACCCCCCTCAAGACCCCCCCAAATCCCCCCCAAACCCCCCCATAACAGCGGCGCGATTTCCCGCCTCACATGCAAATGAAGGGGCGTGGCTTCACCACCACACCACACAAGGCGCCGAATAGTGGGCGTGGCCTCGCTCAGTGGGCGTGGCCAACCCCGCCGTTCTCCCTCCCCCCTCATTATTTTCCGTTTCGGAGTGGGCGTGGCCGGCGCGCGGCGGGGGCGTGGCCGCGGCGGGCGCACCTGGGTGACGTCAGCGGCGCTCACCTGCGATGGCGGCGGGGCGGCTCCTCCCGCTGCTGCTGCTGCTGCTGCTGGGGGGCCCGGGGGGCTCCGCCCGCGACCCCCCGAGCGGCCCCGCCGCCCTCGCCGGTACCGGGGGGATTGGGGGGGTCTTGGAGGGGATTTGGGGGGTCCTGGGGGGGATTTGGGGGGTCTTAGAGGGGATTTGGGGGGTCCTGGGGGGATTTGGGGGGATTTGAGGGGATTTGGGGGGTCCTGGGGGGGATTTGGGGGGATTTGAGGGGATTTGGGGGGTCCTGGGGGGGATTTGGGGGAGTTTGGGGGGTCCTGGGGGGAATTTGGGGGAGTTTGGGGGATTTGGGGGGATTTGGGGGGTCTTGAGGGGGATTTGGGGGGTCCTGGGGAGAATTTGGGGGAGTTTGGGGGGGTCCTGGGGGGGTCCTGGGGGGGATTTGGGGCAGTTTTAGGGGTCCTGGGGGAGTTCTGGGGGTCCTGGAGGGGATTTGAGGAGGATTTTGGGGGTCCTGGGGGGGGATTTTGGGGGGGTCCTGGGGGGTCCTGAGCAGGATTTAGGGGGGGATTTGAGGGGGTCCTGGGGGGTTTGGGGAGTCTTGAGGGGATTTGGGGGGAATTTAGGGGGTCTTGGAGGGGATTTGGGGAGTCCTGGGTGGGATTTTTGGGGTCCTGTGGAGTTTTGGGGGCTCGTGGGGGGAATTTCGGGGGGTCCCAGGGAGGATTTGGGGGGTCCTGGGAAGTTTTAGGGGGTCCCGGGGGAGTTTTGGGGGGTCCCGGGGAGGATTTTGAGGGGGGGAGATCCCGAATTTTGGGGAGATCCCGAATTTTGGGGAGTCCCGGGAAGGATTTTGGGGTCAATAACGGGTCCCGACCCCAAACCGGTGCCGGTTACCGGGGCTGGGGGGATTTTTGGGGTGAATTTTGGTTTTTTCGGGTCGGTAACCGGTGTTTCCGCAGCCCGGTGCCGGTTACCGGCGCTCAGGGTGTATTTTGGGGTGAATTTTGGTGTTTTTTGGGGCCAATAACGGGTGTTTCCGCAGCCCGGTGCCCGTTACCGGCGCTCAGGGTGTATTTTAGGTTTTATTTTGGGTTTTTTTGGGGCCAATAACGGGTCCGTTCCGCAGCCCGGTGCCGGTTACCGGCGCTCAGGGTGTATTTTGGGGTGAATTTTGGTTTTTTTGGGGTCGGTAACCGGTGTTTCCGCAGCCCGGTGCCGGTTACCGGCGCTCAGGGTGTATTTTGGGGTGAATTTTGGGGTTTTTGGGGCCAATAACGGGTGTTTCCGCAGCCCGGTGCCGGTTACCGGCGCTCAGGGTGTATTTTTGGTTTTATTTTGGGTTTTTTGGGCCAATAACGGGTCCGTTCCGCAGCCCGGTGCCGGTTACCGGCGCTCACGGGTCTCGGGCTGGTTTTGGGGTGGATTTTGGGGCCGATTTTGGGGCCAATAACGGGTGTTTCCGCAGCCCGGTGCCGGTTACCGGCGCTCACCGGCCGCTGCCGCGCCTCCATCCCGCGCTGGTTTTTCAACGCCTCCTCCGGGAGCTGCGAGAGTTTCGTGTTCGGCGGCTGCGGCGGCAACGGGAACAACTTCGGCAGCGAGCGGGAGTGCCGGGAGAGCTGCGGGGCGGAGCCGGGCACCGGTGAGCACCGGGAGTGCCGGGAAATACCGGGGGGAACCCGGAAATACCGGGGAATAACGGGGGGAACCCGGAAATACCGGGGAATAACGGGAAATACCGGGAGGGACCGGGGAATACCGGGAACAACTTCGGCAGCGAGCGCGAGTGCCGGGAGAGCTGCGGGGCGGAACCAGGGACCGGGAGGGACCGGCAAATACCGGGAGGAACCGGGAATGCCAGGGGGAACCCGGAAATACCGGGGAATAACGGGAAATACCGGGAGGGACCGGGTAATACCGGGGGGAACCCGGAAATGCCGGGGAATAACGGGGGGGAACCGGGAAATACCGGGGAATAACGGGAAATACCGGGAGGGACCGGGAAATACCGGGAACAACTTCGGCAGCGAGCGGGAGTGCCGGGAGAGCTGCGGGGACCCCGGTGAGCACCGGGAGGGACCGGGAGTACCGGGAGGGACCGGGAAATACCGGGGGGAACCCGGAAATACCGGGGAATAACGGGAAATACCGGGGAATAACGGGAAATACCGGGGGGAACCCGGAAATACCGGGAACAGCTTCGGCAGCGAGCGGGAGTGCCGGGAGAGCTGCGGGGACCCCGGTGAGCACCGGGAGTGCCGGGGAATACCGGGGAATACCGGGGAATACCGGGGAATACCGGGGAATACCGGGGAATACCGGGAGGGGGCGGGGCCGGGATTCTGGAATATTTTTTCCCAACCCCCCCCCCGGTTTGGTGCCGTTTTTTCCCATTTTTCCCCCCCGCGTTTTCCCCATTTTTCCCTTTATTTTTCCAATCCCCCCCCCTTTTTTTTCCTGTTTTTTCCCGATTTTTCCCCAATTTTTTCCCACTTTTCCCCATTTTTCCCCCTCTTTTCCCCCCACTTCCCCCCAGTTCTTTCCTATTTTCCCATTTTTTCCCATTCTTTCCCCATTTCCCCCCCACTTTCTCCCCAAATTTTCCCATTTATTTTCCTTTTTCCCCCTCTTTTTCCCATTTCCCCCCTTTTCCCCCATTTTTCCCCCATTTTCTCCCCATTTTTCCTATTTTCCCCATTTTTTCCCATTCTTTCCCCATTTTCTCGCCCACTTTCCCCCAATTTTTCCCATTTATTTTCTTTTCCCCCCCCTTTTTACCATTTCCCCCCATTTTTAATTTTTTTCCCATTTCCCCCCACTTTTCCCATTCTTTCTCCCATTTTCCCCCATTTTCTCCCCATTTTTTCCCATTTCCCCCCCTTTTTTTCCATTTTCCCCCATTTTTTCCCTTATTTCCCCCATTTCCCCCCATTTTCCCCCCCTATTTTTTCCCATTTCTTCTAATTTTTTCTGCTTTTCCCCCCATTTTTTCTCCCATTTTCCCCCATTTTTCCATTTTTTCTCAATTTTCTCCCATTTTCCTCTATTTTCTCCCATTTTCCCCCATTTTTCCATTTTTTCTCAATTTTTTCCCATTTTTCCTCAGCTCCCTCCAGCCCTGTCGACCCCAATTCCACCTTGGCAGGTAACTCCGAATTTTGGGGGGATTTGGTCCAAATTTCAGCAGAAATTTGGGAATTTTGAAGGGTTTTGGTTCAAATTTCAGCAGAAATTTTGATTTTTGAAGGGGTTTGCTGTGAATTGAAGTGAAAAATTGAATTTTGAAGGAATTTGGCACAAATTTCCCTGGACGTGTTGAATTTCCAAGGGGGAATTTTGGATTTCCAAGGGGGAATTTTGGATTTTGATGTGGAAATTTTGGATTTTGAAGGGATCTCAGCCAGATTTCCCTGGAAATCTTGAATTCCCAAGTGGAAATTTTACATTTTAAAGAGGAATTTTGGATTTTAAAGGGAAATTTTGAATTTCCAAGTAGAAATTTTAGATTTTAAAGGGGAATTTTGGATTTCCAAGTGGAACTTTTGGATTTTAAAGGGGAATTTTTGGTTTTGACGTGGAAATTTGGATTTCGACATGGAAATTTTGGATTTCCAAGTGGAACTTTTACATTTTAAAGGGGAATTTTGGATTTCCTAGTGGGAATTTTGGGTTTTGACGTGGGAATTTTGGATTTTCAAGTGGAAATTTTAGATTTTAAAGGGAAATTTTGAATTTTGACATGGAAATTTTGGATTTCCAAGTGGGAATTTTAGATTTTAAAGAGGAGTTTTGGGTTTCCAAGTGGAAATTTTAGATCTACGAAGGGGTATTTTGGATTTCCAGGGGGTAATTTTGAATTTCCAAGTGGGAATTTCGGATTTCCAAGTGGTGATTTTAGATTTTAAAGGGAATTTTGGGTTTTGACATGGAAATTTTGGATTTCCAAGTGGGAATGTTGGGTTTTGACGTTGTAATTTTGGATTTTGACGTGGTAATTTTGGGTTTTGATGTGGAAATTTTGTATTTTAAAGGGGAAATTTGGGTTTTGACGTGGAAATTTTGGGTTTTGACGTGGTAATTTTGGATTTTAAAGGGGAAATTTTAGATTTTAAAGAGGAATTTTGGAATTCCAAGTGGTAATTTTGAATTTCCAAGTGGGATTTTTGGGTTTTGACGTGGTAATTTTGGGTTTTAAAGGGGAATTTTGGATTTCCAAGTGGGAATTTTGGATTTCCAAGTGGGAATTTTGGGTTTCCAAGTGGGAATTTTGTTTTTTCTGGCAGAGCTGTGCTCGGTGCTGCTGGTGATGGGGCAGATTTAAGTGGGAATTTTGGGTTTTGATGTGGAAATTTTGGATTTCCAAGTGGAAATTTTGAATTTTAAAGGGGAATTTTGGATTTCCAAGTGGAAATTTTGGGTTTTAAAGGGGAATTTTGGATTTCCAAGTGGGAATTTTGGATTTCCCAGTGGAAATTTTGAATTTTAAAGGGGAATTTTGGATTTCCAAGTGGCAATTTTGGATTTCCAAGTGGGAATTTTGGATTTCCCAGTGGTAATTTTGGGTTTCCAAGTGGGAATTTTGGATTTCCAAGTGGGAATTTTGGATTTCCAAGTGGGAATTTTGGGTTTTAAAGGGGAATTTTGGTGTTTCCAAGTGGGAATTTTGTTTCCTGTGGCAGAGCTGTGCTCGGCGCCGCCGGTGACGGGCCCGTGCCGGGCGGCGTTCCCGCGCTGGTTTTACGTCCCGGCGGAGAAATCGTGCCGGGAATTCACCTACGGCGGCTGCCGCGGCAACGCCAACAACCACCGCGACGAGCGCGAGTGCCTGCGCCGCTGCCGGCCCCAGGGTGAGCCAAAAACGGCCAAAATAACCCGGTTCTGCCCAAAAATAGACACGGAAATTGGCAAAATGGCACCCAGAAAAATCGCCGGGAAAATCGGACGTGGTTTTGAAAAAATTCACCCCAAAAAATCGTCACCCGTGATTTTGAAATTTGGGAAAAAAATAGCCGTGGGATTTAGGAAAAATTGCAAAAAAATTGACGTGAAAATTGGATGTAATTTAAAAGAAATCACCCCAAAAATCATAATGGGATTTTAAAATTTGAGAAGAAAATAGCCGTGAAATTTAAAATATTCCCAAAAGAATTTATGTAAAAATCGGACGTAAATTTTAAAAATTCATCCCAAAAATCATCACGGGATTTTGAAATTTGGGAAAAAGATAGCCGTGAGATTTAGGAAAAATTGCAAAAAGTTTGCCATGAAAATTGGATGTAATTTAGAAAAAAACACCCCAAAAATCAACTGGGAGTCTTAAAAATCAGATTAAAAAATAGCCATGGAATTTAAAACTTCCTCCCAGAAAAATTGCCGGGAAAATTGGATGTAATTTTTAAAAATTCACCCCAAAAAATCGTCAGCGGATTTTAAAACCTGAGAAGAAAATAGCTGTGAAATTTAAAATATTCTCAAAAGAATTCATGTGAAAATTGGATGTAATTTAAAAAATTCACTGCAAAAATCGTCACGGGATTTTAAAATTTGAGAAGAAAAGTAGTCGTGAAATTTAGGAAAAATCGCAAAGAAATTGACCTGAAAATTTGATGTAATTTTTAAAAAATTTTCCCCAAAAATTAAGGCTGAAATTTACAAATTATTCCTTCAAAAAATCAGCCTGAAATTAAAAAAAAATTCCCCCCAAAATCATCACGGGATTTAAAAATCTGAGAAAAAAAACAGCCATGAAATTTTAAATATTCCCAAAATAATTGACGTGAAAAATCGGATGTAATTTAAAAAGTTCACCCCAAAAATTGAAATTTTAATAATTTGCCCCAAAATTCCCCAGATTTGCACGGAAATTCCCCTAAAATTTGCCCCAAAATTCCACAAAATTTGCCCCAAAATCCCCCAAAAATTGCCCCCAAATCCCCAAAGTTTGCCGCAAAATCCCCAAAATTTGTCCCAAAATTTGGCCCAAAATCCCCCAAAATTTGGCCCAAAATCCCCAAAATTTGCCCCAAAATTTGCCCCAAATTTTCCCCAAAATCCCCAAAATTTCCCCAAAAATTTTCCCCAAAATTTCCCCAAAAATTCCCCCAAATTTGTTCCAAAATCCCCAAAATTTGCCCCAAATTTTCCCCTAAATTTCCCCAAATTTCCCCAAAATTCCCCAAAATTCCCCAAAATTCCCCAAAATTCCCCAAAATTCCCCAAAATTTCCCCCAAAATCCCCAGAGTTTTCCCCAAAATTTGCCCCGAATCCCCAAAATTTGCCCCAAATCCCCAGAATTTGCCCCGAATCCCCCAGCCCGAGCTGTCCCCGTTTCTCTCCCAGGTGATTTTGGTGGCGAATTCCGGAGATTCTTCTCCTCCAAAGGTGAGCTCTGCCTGTCCCCAAATGTCCCCAAATGTCCCCAAATGTCCCCAAATGTCCCCAAATCCCCCCCAAATGTCCCCAAATCCCCCAAATCCCTCCTGAATGTCCCCAAATCCTCCCCAAAGTCCCCAAATGTCCCCAAATGTCCCCAGTGTCCCCGATGTCCCCAATGTCCCCAGTGTCCCCAGTACCCCCGATGTCCCCAGTGTCCCCAGTGTCCCCAGTACCCCCGATGTCCCCGATGTCCCCAGTGTCCCCGATGTCCCCAGTGTCCCCGTTTGTGTCCCTGACCCCGTCTGTGTCCCCAGGGCTGGCGCTGGTGGCCCTGCTGGCCCTGGGGCTCGGTGTCCCCAATGTCCCCAGTGTCCCCGATACCCCCAGTGTCCCAAATGTCCCCAGTGTCCCCAATGTCCCCAGGTGTCCCCAACGTCCCCGATGTCCCCGATGTCCCCAGTGTCCCCAATCCCCCCAATGTCCCCAATCCCCCCAATGTCCCCAATGTCCCCAATGTCCCCAATGTCCCCGTTTGTGTCCCCCTGCTGGCCCTGGGTCTGGGTGTCCCCAATGTCCCCAATGTCCCTGACCCCGTCTGTGTCCCCAGGGCTGGCGCTGGTGGCCCTGCTGGCCCTGCTGGCCCTGCTGGCCGCGGGGCTGGCCCTGGCCCGGGGGCGCTGCCGGGCGCCGCCGCGAGCGCCGGGAGCCGCCGGCGACGACCGCGAGTGCCTGATGAAGGAGCCCTACCCCGCCTGAGGGCCCGAAAACGCCCGGATTCACCCCAAAAACACCCCAAAAATACCCAAAAATAACCCCAAAAACACCCCAAAAATAACCCAAAAAATACCCCAAAAACATCCCAAAAACACCCCAAAAATAACCCCAAAAACACACAAAAAACACCCCAAAAACACCCCAAAAACACCCCAAAAATAACCCCAAAAACACCCCAAAAACACCCCAAAAATAACCCCAAAAACACCCCAAAAACACCCCAAAAATAATCCCAAAAACACCCCAAAAATACCCCAAAAACATCCCAAAAATAACCCCAAAAACACCCCAAAAATACCCCAAAAATAACCCAAAAACACCCCAAAAATAATCCCAAAAATAATCCCAAAAACACCCCAAAAACACCCCAAAAACACCCCAAAAATAACCCCAAAAACACCCCAAAAATAACCCCAAAAACACCCCAAAAATAACCCCAAAAACACCCCAAAAACATCCCAAAAACACCCCAAAAATAATCCCAAAAATACCCCAAAAACATCCCAAAAACATCCCAAAAATACCCCAAAAACACCCCAAAAATAACCCCAAAAACACCCCAAAAATACCCCAAAAACATCCCAAAAATAACCCCAAAAATAACCCCAAAAATTACCCAAAACCGGCCCCAAAATCCCCTCCCTGACAACTGATTTTTAGTGATTTTTGTAGGGAATAAATGGAATTTTGGGGAAGGGTGGGTGGGGAAAGAACCCTAAAAAATCCTTTAAAAATCCACAAAAAATCCACAAAAAATATCCCCAAAAATCCCCTGAAAAATAAAAAAAATCCCTAAAAATATAAAAAAAAAACCCCTAAAAAATACCCAAAAAATCCCCCAAAACCGGCCCCCAGAATCCCCTCCCTGAGCCGCTCCTGGCAATGATCCGCGCTCTGATTTTTAGTGATTTTTGTAGGGAATAAATGGAATTTTGGGGAAGGGTGGGTGGGGGAAAAAAATCCTGAAAAAATCAACAAAAAATCCATTTAAAAAATCCCTGAAAATAAAAAAAAAATCCCCTTAAAATATAAAGAAATACCAAAAAAATTACCCAAAAATTACCCAAAAATGGTCCCAAAATCCCCTCCCTGATCCGCTTCTGACAACTGATTTTTAGTGATTTTTGTAGGGAAAAAAATGGAATTTTGGGGAAGGGTGGGTGGGGGAAACAACCCTAAAAAAAATCCAAAAAATTTAAAAAAAAAAATCCCCAAATATAATGAAAAAAAACCAAAAAAATCCCCTCCAAAATACCCAAAAAATACCTCAGAAACACTCAAAAAAACCCCAAAAATTACCCAAAAATCCCCCAAAACCAGACCCAAAATCCCCTCCTGAGCCGCTCCTGGCAATGATCCGCGCTCTGATTTTTAGTGATTTTTGTAGGGAATAAATGGAATTTTGGGGAAGGGTGGGTGGGGAAGAAATCCTTAAAAATCCTTTAAAAATCCACAAAAAATCCACCAAAAATCACAAAAAAAACCCCTCAAAATCCCTGAAAAATGATTTAAAAAATCCTCTAAAAATATCAAAAAAACTACCCAAAAAAAACCCAAAAATTACCCAAAAATCCCCCAAAACCGTCCCCAAAATCCCCTTCCTGAGCCGCTCCTGGCAATGATCCACGCTCTGATTTTTAGTGATTTTTGTAGGGAATAAATGGAATTTTGGGGAAGGGTGGGTGGGGAAAAAATCCTGAAAAAATCAACAAAAAATCCATTTAAAAAATCCCTGAAAAATAAAAAAAAATCCCCTTAAAATATAAAAAAAATACCAAAAAAATTACCCAAAAATTACCCAAAAATGGTCCCAAAATCCCCTCCCTGATCCGCTTCTGACAACTGATTTTTAGTGATTTTTGTAGGGAAAAAAATGGAATTTTGGGGAAGGGTGGGTGGGGGAAACAACCCTAAAAAAATCCAAAAAATTTAAAAAAAAAAATCCCCAAATATAATGAAAAAAAACCAAAAAAATCCCCTCCAAAATACCCAAAAAATACCTCAGAAACACTCAAAAAAACCCCAAAAATTACCCAAAAATCCCCCAAAACCAGACCCAAAATCCCCTCCTGAGCCGCTCCTGGCAATGATCCGCGCTCTGATTTTAGTGATTTTTGTAGGGAATAAATGGAATTTTGGGGAAGGGTGGGTGGGGAAGAAATCCTTAAAAATCCTTTAAAAATCCACAAAAAATCCACCAAAAATCACAAAAAAAACCCCTCAAAATCCCTGAAAAATGATTTAAAAAATCCTCTAAAAATATCAAAAAAACTACCCAAAAAAAACCCAAAAATTACCCAAAAATCCCCCAAAACCGTCCCCAAAATCCCCTTCCTGAGCCGCTCCTGGCAATGATCCACGCTCTGATTTTTAGTGATTTTTGTAGGGAATAAATGGAATTTTGGGGAAGGGTGGGTGGGGAAAAAATCCTGAAAAAATCAACAAAAAATCCATTTAAAAAATCCCTGAAAAATAAAAAAAAATCCCCTTAAAATATAAAAAAAATACCAAAAAAATTACCCAAAAATTACCCAAAAATGGTCCCAAAATCCCCTCCCTGATCCGCTCCTGACAACTGATTTTTAGTGATTTTTGTAGGGAAAAATGGAATTTTGGGGAAGGGTGGGTGGGGAAAACAACCCTAAAAAAATCCAAAAAATTAAAAAAAAAAATCCCCAAATATAATGAAAAAAAACCAAAAAAATCCCCTCCAAAATACCCAAAAAATACCTCAGAAACACTCAAAAAAACCCCAAAATACCCAAAAATCCCCCAAAACCAGACCCAAAATCCCCTCCCTGAGCCGCTCCTGGCAATGATCCGCGCTCTGATTTTTAGTGATTTTTGTAGGGAAAAAATGGAATTTTGGGGAAGGGTGGGTGGGGAAGAAATCCTTAAAAATCCTTTAAAAATCCACAAAAAATCCACCAAAAATCACAAAAAAACCCCCTCAAAATCCCTGAAAAATGATTTAAAAAATCCTCTAAAAATATCAAAAAAACTACCCAAAAAAAAACCCAAAAATTACCCAAAAATCCCCCAAAACCGTCCCCCAAAATCCCCTTCCTGAGCCGCTCCTGGCAATGATCCACGCTCTGATTTTTAGTGATTTTTGTAGGGAATAAATGGAATTTTGGGGAGGGTGGGTGGGGGAAAAACCCTAAAAAAACCCATAAAAAAGTAAAAAAAAAAATCCAGAAAATTATAAAAAATCCAAAAATAAAATTAGAAAACCCAAAGAAACCCCCCCAAAAAATCCTAAAAATTTGGGGCGTCTCCTCCTTTTTCCCACCTGGATTTTTGATTTTTTTTTTAACTTTTAGGGGTTTTTTTGGGCTTTTTAATTTTTTTTTGTTTGGGTTTTTTTGTTGTTTTGTTTAGGATTTTTTTTAGTTCTTGTGGTTTTTTGGGTTTTTTGGGGGGGGGCTTGGGGTGATTTTTTGGGTTTTTTTTGAGTTTGTTGTAGATTTTTTTAGTTTTTTTTTTTAGTTTTTTGGAGGATTTTTTGGGATTTTTTTTTTGTTTTGGGGATTTTTTTTGGCTTTTTGGGGTCCCCACCCCCCTGTTTATGTGATTTTGGGTTTCGGGGGGGATTTGTGATTTTTGGGTGCAATCGAGGCGATTTTGGGTTTTTGGGAAGGGTTTTTTTACATTCCAGGGATTTGTTGGAATAAAGGGAAAATCAAAAACCCCAAATTCCTGAGCAACCCCCCCAAAAAAAAACCCCAAAACCCTGAGTGCCTTCCCTGGGTGGGGAAAAAATGGGAAGTTTGGGAAAAAATGGGAATTTTGGGGGGGGAAAAGGAATTTGGGGGGAAAAATGGGAATTTGGGAGGAGGAAAATTGAGGGGTTTTGGGGAAAAATGTAGTTTTTTGGGGGAAAAAATGGGATTTTTTGGGGGGGAAATGGGGTTTGGGAGGGAGAAAATGGGATTTGGGGGGAAAAGGGATTTTCTGGGAGAAAAATGGGAATTTTGGGGAAAAAATTTGGAATTTTTTGGGGAAAAAAGGGATTTGGGAAGGGGGAAAATGGGGATTTTTTTAGGGGAAAATTTGGATTTTTTGGGGGGGAAAATGGGATTTTTTTGGGCGGGGAGAAGAAAGTTTTGTGGTGGAAAATTTGGTTTGGGATTTGGGGGGAAAAAAGGGATTTTTGAGGGGAAAAATTGGGTTTTTTTGGGTGGTCAAATTGGCGACGCCCCCTCCCCAAATTGGAACCCCCGACCATATTGGGGTCGTTTATTGGGGGCGTTCTGGGGGGTCCCAGGGGGTCGGGGGAGATTTTGGGGTCCCCAGGAGGACCAGAGGGACCCCTGGGGGATGCGGGGGTCGCTGTGAAATTGCTGGGACCCCAAAGTGGCGTCGCCCCCCTCCCCAAATTGAAGCACCGAGCCCAGCCGGGACCAGCAGCGTTTACTGGGGGGGGCTCGGGGGGGGCTTGGGGGGGTCCCCGGGGGTCGGGGGAGACTTTGGGGTCCCCACGGGTGAGAAGAGAGTGCGAGGTGTCCCCTGAGACCCCCAGATTTCGCGTCGCCCCCTCCCCGAATTAAAACACCCAAGCCCAGCCGGGACCAGCAGCGTTTATTGGGGCCGCTCTGGGGGGGCTTGGGGGGCTCCCCGGGGGTGGGGAGGGGTCTCAGAGGAGATTTTTGGGGGTCCCCACGGGTGAGAAGAGAGTGCGAGGGTCCCTCTGACTTTGCTGAGACCCCCAAATTGGCGTCGCCCACCTCCCCAAATTGAAACACCGAGCCCAGCCGGGACCAGCAGCGTTTATTGGGGCCGCTCTGGGGGGGGTTTTTTTTGGGGGGTCCCCGCTCGCCCCCTCCCCTGCTGGGGGGCTCGGGGGGGTCCCCGGCCGCCCCCTCCCCTATTTCTGGGCCGGGATCATGTCGTCGATGGGCTGCTTCTGCTCCAGCTTCTTCTCCATCTCCACCATGAGCTTGACGCCGTCCACCACCATCTGCACCTGCTCCACCTCCGAGAAGCCCAGGCGGTCGGCGTTGGAGATGTCAAACACGGCGCCCACCGCCGCCGTGTCCACCCCGCCTGCACGGACGGACGGACAGAAGGGGGGGATCAGTGAGCCACGGACAGCCAGGACAGCGCTGACCACTCCTGAGCACCCCCTGACCATCCCCTGTCCACCCCTGACCATCCCCTGTCCATCCAGTGTCCGATGGTTCCACGGCGCCCACCGCCGCCGTGTCCACCCCGCCTGGACAGATGGACAGATGGACGGACAGAGGGGGGGGATCAGTGAGCCACGGACAGCCAGGACAGTGCTGACCACTCCTGAGAGCACACCCTGACCATCCCCTGTCCATCCCCAGTGCTCAATGGCCCCACCATGGCTGTGTCCACCCCGCCTGGACGGACAGACGGACAGATGGATGGACAAAAGGGGGGAATCAGTGAGACACGGACAGCCACGGACAGCCAGGACAGTGCTGACCACTCCTGAGCACACCCTGACCATCCCCTGTCCATCCCCAGTGCTCAATGGCCCCACCATGGCTGTGTCCACCCCGCCTGGACAGACGGACAGACAGATGGACAGGGCGGGGGGGAATCAGTGAGCCACGGACAGCCAGGACAGCGCTGACCACTCCTGACCATTCCTGGACCATCAGGTCCCTCACAGGGTCCCTTTCCTGGGCTGATTTGGGGGTGTCATTCTCCCCCCCAGGTGAATTTTGGGGCTATCACTGTCCCCTCCAGGTGAATTTGGGGGTGTCCCACCTCCCCAGGTGAATTTTGGGGGTGTCATTCTCCCCCCAGGTGAATTTTGGGGTGGAATTTCTCCACCCAGGTGAACTTGAGGATGGAATTCTCCCCCAGGTGACTTTGGGCTGTCCCTGCCCACCCCAGGTGAATTTTGGGGGTGTCATTCTCCCCCTCCAGGTGAATTTTGGGGTGTCCCTGCCCACTCCCAGGTGAATTTTGGGGCTCCCACCTGTGCTGCGCTTCTGCAGGGCGCAGGCGCTTGAGGATCTCCTCGAACTTGGGGCGCTGGCTCAGGTGACTTTGGGGCTGTCCCTATTTCCCACCCCAGGTGAATTTTGGGATGGAATTTCACCTCCCCAGGTGAATTTTGGGGTGGAATTTCTCCACCCAGGTGAATTTTGGGGTGTCATTCTCCTCCCAGGTGAATTTTGAGATGGAATTCCCCACCCAGATGAATTTTGGGATGGAATTCTCCCCCTCAGGTGAACTTGAGGATGCAATTCTCCCCACCAGGTGACTTTGGGGATCTCCTCGCCCACCCCAGGTGAATTTTGGGATGGAATTTCACCCCTCAGGTGAGTTTTGGGATGGAATTCCCGCCCAGGTGAATTCTGGGGCTCCCACCTGTGCCGCGCTTCTGCAGGCGCAGGCGCTTGAGGATCTCCTCGAACTTGGGGCGCTGGCTCAGGTGACTTTGGGGCTGTCACCATCCCACCAGGTGAATTTTGGGGTGTCCCCGTCCCCATCCAGGTGAATTTTGGGGTCTCCCCACCCATTCCAGGTGATTTTTGGGGCTCCCACCTGTGCCGCGCTTCTGCAGGCGCAGGCGCTTGAGGATCTCCTCGAACTTGGGGTGCTGGCTGAGGTGCTGCAGGCGCACGTGCACGCCGCCGCGCAGCCCCGTGCCCAGGTTGGACGGGCAGGTGAGGATGTAGCCCAGGTGCTCCGTCCACATGAAGGGGTGCCCCGCCTTCTTGAAGATCTCCTCGATCTGGGGACAGCCGGGGGACACGCGTTGGGGACACGGGGGACACCCAGGAGACACCTGGGGCACACCCGGGGGACACCTGGGGCACACCTGGACACACCTGGGGAATGCCCAGGGAATGCCCAGGGCACACCTGGGGTGCTCAGAGTTGTTGGTGGCACTCCAAATGTCACCTTGGTGTCCCCAAAGTGCCACCTGTGCCCAAATGTCACCTGTCCCCAGGTGTCACCTGTCCCCAATGTGCCACCTGTCCCCCAGATGTCACCTGTCCCCAAAGTGTCACCTGTTCCCAAATGTCACCTGTTCCCAAAGTTCTCTCTATCCCCAAAAGCTCTCCTTGTTCCCAAATGTCACCTGTCCCCAAAGCTCTCCTTGTCCCCAAAGTTTTCCTTGTTCCCAAAGTGTCACCTGTCCCCAGATGTCACCTGTCCCCAAAGCCACACCTGTCCCCAAAGTTCTCCCTGTGTCCAGATCCCCTCAATGTCCCCAAAGTGACACCTGTCCTCGAAGTTCTTTCTGTCCCCCAAAAGTTCTTCTTGTTCCCAAAGTGTCACCTGTCCCCAAAAGTTCCTGTTCTCAAAGTGCCACCTGGCCCCAGGTGTCCCCAAGTGCCCCCAAGTGTCCCCAAGACCCTTAGGACACCTCAAGACCCTTCTGATCTTCTTGAGACCAACCCACTGTCCCCCTTCTCCATGGAGATGTGACCCCTAAACTCCTCCATCCACAAATGTCCCCAAACCCTCAGTGTCCCCAATGTCCCCAGGTGTCCCCAGGTGTCCCCAGTGTCCCCAGTGTCCCAAGTCCCCCCTGACCTTCTTGAGGCCGACGCAGAAGCGCCGGAACACCTCCTTCATGTTGCCGCTCTTCTCCATGGAGATGTGACCCCAAACCCTCCGTGTCCCCAGTGTCCCCAGTGTCCCCAAGTGTCCCCAAGTGTCCCCAAACCCTCTGTGTCCCCAATGTCCCCAGGTGTCCCCAATGTCCCCAATGTCCCCAATGTCCCCCCAACAATGTCCCCCAGTGTCCCCAGTGTCCCCAAGTGTCCCCAGGTGTCCCCCAAGTCCCCCCTGACCTTCTTGAGGCCGACGCAGAAGCGCCGGAACCCCTCCTTCATGTTCCCTCCCTTCTTCATGGAAATGTGACCCCAAACCCTCCGTGTCCCCAGTGTCCCCAAGTGTCCCCAAACCCTCTGTGTCCCCAATGTCCCCAGGTGTCCCCAGGTGTCCCCAATGTCCCCAAGTGTCCCCAGGTGTCCCCAAGTCCCCCCTGACCTTCTTGAGGCCGACGCAGAAGCGCCGGAACACCTCCTTCATGTTGCCTCCCTTCTCCATGGAGATGACGCGCAGGTGATCCTCCTCGTTCACCCACACCAGGAACGTCTTGTTGTCGTTGTGCCTGCGGGGACACCCAGGGGACACCCAGGGGACATTGGGGACATCACAGACATCGGGGACACCGGGGGGACACCGGGGGGGACAGCTCAGCGTGGCCCCGGGACCCCCAGGCATCCCCCAAAAGGGGAGACCCCCGGAGTGGGGGGACATCAGGGGACATCACAGACATCGGGGACACCCAGGGGACATTGGGGACATTGGGGACATCACAGACATTGGGGACACCCAGGGCACACTGGGGACACCCAGGGGACACCCAGGGGACATTGAGGACACCGGGGGGACACCGGGGGGGACAGCTCAGCGTGGCCCCAGGACCCCCAGGCATCCCCCAAAAGGGGAGACCCCCGGAGTGGGGGGACATCAGGGGACACTGGGGACATCAGGGACATCACAGACATCGGGGACACCCAGGGGACATTGGGGACATTGGGGACACCCAGGGGACACCGGGGGGACAGCTCAGTGTGGCCCAGGGACCCCCCAGAGATCCCCCAAAAGGGGAGACCCCCAGAATGGGGGGACATCAGGGGACATCACAGACATCAGGAACACCCAGGGGACATTGGGGACACGGGGGGGGGACACCGGGAGGGTGCCCCAAACTGCCCCCAGGTGCCCCCAGGTGTCCCTAGTTGTCCCCAGGTGTCCAGGTGCCCCCAAGAACCTCCCAGGTGTCACAATGTCCCCACCAGGTGGCCCCAGGTGTCACAAGGTCTCCCCAAATGTCCCCCAGACACCTCCAGGTGCCGCCAGGAACCCCCCAGGCATGTCCCAGGTGTCTCTAACTGCCCCCGGGTGCCCCCGGGTGCCCCCCAGGTGTCTCTAACTGCCCCCGGGTGTCTCTAACTGCCCCCGGGTGCCCCCGGGTGCCCCCCAGGTGTCTCTAACTGCCCCCAGGTGTCTCTAACTGCCCCCGGGTGCCCCCGGGTGCCCCCCAGGTGTCTCTAACTGCCCCCGGGTGTCTCTAACTGCCCCCGGGTGCCCCCCGGGTGTCCCTAACTGCCCCCAGGTGTCTCTAACTGCCCCCAGGTGTCTCTAACTGCCCCCGGGTATCTCTAACTGCCCCCAGGTGTCTCTAACTGCCCCCAGGTGTCTCTAACTGCCCCCAGGTGCCCCCGGGTGCCCCCCAGGTGTCTCTAACTGCCCCCAGGTGTCTCTAACTGCCCCCGGGTGACTCTAACTGCCCCCGGGTGTCTCTAACTGCCCCCGGGTGCCCCCCAGGTGTCTCTAACTGCCCCCAGGTGTCTCTAACTGCCCCCGGGTGTCTCTAACTGCCCCCAGGTGTCTCTAACTGCCCCCGGGTGCCCCCCAGGTGTCTCTAACTGCCCCCAGGTGTCTCTAACTGCCCCCAGGTGCCCCCGGGTGTCTCTAACTGCCCCCGGGTGTCTCTAACTGCCCCCAGGTGTCTCTAACTGCCCCCGGGTGCCCACCAGATGCCGCGGGCGTCGGGCCAGTCGCGGGCCATGCCCGAGGCCAGCAGCAGCGGCGACACGGGCTTGTCGAACAGGAAGTGGTCGTCGATGAGCTGCTGCTGCTCCTGCTCCGTCATGGCCTTCAGCGGGTAGTACTTGCCCTTGAACTCCCCGTCCAGGCTGTTCAGGGCTGCCGGGGGCGTGGTCAGCGCCTGGGCACGCCCAGGACACGCCCAGACCACGCCCAGCCCAGACAGGACACGCCCAGACCACGCCCAACCCCGATTGAATATGCCCATCTGTCCCAAATCCATCCAAATTAATGCAAATCGATCCCAGATCCATCCCAAATCCATCCAAATCCATCCCAAATTCACCCCAAATCCACCCCAAATCCATCCCAAATCCATCCTGGACACGCCCAGGCCACGCCCAACCCCGATTGGATGTGCCCATTTGTCCCAAATCCATCCAAATTAATTGCAAATCGATCCCAGATCCATCCCAAATCCATCCAAATCCATCCCAAATTAACCCCAAATTCATTCCAAATTAATCCTGGACACGCCCAGGCCACGCCCAACCCTCATTGGATGTGCCCATTTGTCCCAAATCTACCCCAAAACCACCCCACCTTGCAAGCCCCGCCCTCTTAGGCCACGCCCACACTGACCACACCCAGATCACCACGCCCACACCAGCCACACCCACATTGTGACCACACCCCCTACAACCACACCCAAATTCCCTCAACCATTCCCTGACCACGCCCAATCCAACCTCAACCACAGAACCCCACCCTCTCAGGCCACGCCCACCCGGACCACGCCCCTGCAGGCCCCGCCCCCTAGGCCCCGCCCCCACCTGTGACTGACAGCTTCTCGATGGCGCGGCGCTCGCCGCGGCTGCAGTGGGGCGGCAGCGAGTAGCCCTTGATGCTGCGGCCGGTGCGCACGCGGCTGCTCAGCACGTACTTGGGGTCCAGGTCCTCCCCGCCCTGCGCCCCGAAAACGGGTCAGGGACACCCCGAAAATCACAAAATTCACCCCAAAAAAGTCCTAAAAATGTCCTAAAATTCCTGCTCAAAATAACCCAAATATACACAAAATATCACCCCAAAATCTCCCCCTCGGACACAGCTCCACTGCTCAGCTCGTGCTTGGGGTCCAGGTCCTCCCCGCCCTGCGCCCCGAAAACGGGTCAGGGACACCTCGAAAATCACAAAATTCACCCCAGAAATATCCCCAAAAATAGCACAAAAACTGTGTTAAAAATGACCCAAATATACCCAAAATATCACCCCAAAATCCCCTGCTCTGAGACCCCCGCGCTGCTCAGCTCGTGCTTGGGGTCCAGCTCCTCCCCGCCCTGCGCCCCGAAAACGGGTCAGGGACACCCCGAAACACCCAAAATTCACCCCAAAAAAATCCTAAAAATGTCTCTAAAATTCCTGCTCAAAATATGCCAAAAAAACCCCAAAATATCCCTCAATCTGAGACCCCCACGCTGCTCAGCTCGTACTTGGGGTCCAGGTCCTCCCCGCCCTGCGCCCCGAAAATGGGTCAGGGACACCCCGAAAAACCCCAAAGTCACCCCAAAAAAATCCCAAAATTGTCCCAAAAATTCTGCTCAAAATACATCAAAATATCACCCCAAAATCCCCCCCTCTGACACAGCTCCACTGCTCAGCTCGTGCTTGGGGTCCAGGTCCTCCCCGCCCTGCGCCCCGAAAACGGGGTTAGGGACACCCCGAAAAACCCCAAAGTCACCCCAGAAATATCCCAAAAATATAAAAAAAATTCCGCTCAAAATAAACCAAATATATCCAGAATTTCCCCCTCGGACACAGCTCCACTGCTCAGCACGTACTTGGGGTCCAGGTCCTCCCCGCCCTGCGCCCCAAAAACCGGTCAGGGACACCCCGAAAAACCCAAAATTCACCCCAAAAATAGCACAAAAACTGTGTTAAAAATAACCCAAATATACCCAAAATATCACCCCAAAATCCCCTGCTCTGAGACCCACGCGCTGCTCAGCTCGTGCTTGGGGTCCAGGTCCTCCCCGCCCTGCGCCCCGAAAACGGGTCAGGGACACCCCGAAAAACCCCAAAGTCACCCCAAAAAAGTCCTAAAAATGTCCTAAAATTCCTGCTCAAAATAACCCAAATATACACAAAATATCACCCCAAAATCCCCCCCTCTGACACAGCTCCACTGCTCAGCTCGTACTTGGGGTCCAGGTCCTCCCCGCCCTGCGCCTCGAAAACTGGGTTAGGGACACCCCGAAAAACCCCAAAGTCACCCCAGAAATATCCCAAAAATATCAAAAAAATTCCGCTCAAAATAAACCAAATATATCCAGAATTTCCCCCTCGGACACAGCTCCACTGCTCAGCACGTACTTGGGGTCCAGGTCCTCCCCGCCCTGCGCCCCAAAAACCGGTCAGGGACACCCCGAAAAACCCAAAATTCACCCCAAAAATAGCACAAAAACTGTGTTAAAAATGACCCAAATATACCCAAAATATCACCCCAAAATCCCCTGCTCTGAGACCCCCGCGCTGCTCAGCACGTACTTGGGGTCCAGGTCCTCCCCGCCCTGTGCCCCAAAAACGGGTCAGGGACACCCCGAAAAACCCAAAATTCACCCCAAAAAAGTCCTAAAAATGTCCTAAAATTCCTGCTCAAAATAACCCAAATATACACAAAATATCACCCCAAAATCTCCCCCTCTGACACAGCTCCACTGCTCAGCTCGTACTTGGGGTCCAGGTCCTCCCCGCCCTGCGCCCCGAAAACGGGTCAGGGACACCCCGAAAATCACAAAATTCACCCCAAAAAAGTCCTAAAAATGTCCCAAAATTCCTGCTCAAAATAAACCAAATATATCCAAAATTTCCCCCTCTGACACAGCTCCACTGCTCAGCACGTACTTGGGGTCCAGGTCCTCCCCGCCCTGCGCCTCGAAAACTGGGTTAGGGACACCCCGAAAAACCCCAAAGTCACCCCAGAAATATCCCAAAAATATAAAAAAAATTCCGCTCAAAATAAACCAAATATATCCAGAATTTCCCCCTCGGACACAGCTCCACTGCTCAGCACGTACTTGGGGTCCAGGTCCTCCCCGCCCTGCGCCCCAAAAACCGGTCAGGGACACCCCGAAAAACCCAAAATTCACCCCAAAAATAGCACAAAAACTGTGTTAAAAATAACCCAAATATACCCAAAATATCACCCCAAAATCCCCTGCTCTGAGACCCCCGCGCTGCTCAGCTCGTACTTGGGGTCCAGGTCCTCCCCGCCCTGCGCCCCGAAAACGGGTCAGGGACACCCCGAAAAACCCCAAATTCACCCCAAAAAAGTCCTAAAAATGTCCTAAAATTCCTGCTCAAAATAACCCAAATATACCCAAAATATCACCCCAAAATATCCCCTGCTCTGAGACCCCCGCGCTGCTCAGCTCGTGCTTGGGGTCCAGGTCCTCCCCGCCCTGCGCCCCGAAAACGGGTCAGGGACACCCCGAAACACCCAAAATTCACCCCAAAAAAATCCTAAAAATGTCTCTAAAATTCCTGCTCAAAATATGCCAAAAAAACCCAAAAATATCCCTCAATCTGAGACCCCCGCGCTGCTCAGCTCGTACTTGGGGTCCAGGTCCTCCCCGCCCTGCGCCCCGAAAACGGGTCAGGGACACCCCGAAAAACCCCAAATTCACCCCAAAGAATCCCAAAAAATTTCCACTAAAATATCCCCAAAATTCCACTCAAAATACCCCAAAAAACCCCCAAAATTCCCCAAAATATTCTCCCCAAAATCCTCCCAAACCCTCCTGAGGTGGCTCTGTGGTGTCACCCCATGGTGGCCCCGTCACCCCTTCCCTGCCCTCCTGAGACCCCTGGGGACCCCCCGTGATTTTGGGGACCCCTCCCAAATTTTAGGGACCCCTCCCAAATTTCGGGGACCCCTCCAAATTTTGGGGTCCCCCCACCTTGAGCTTCTCCTGGTTGAGGTCACTTTTTGTTGGTGGCTCTGTGGTGTCACCCCACGGCGTCCCTGTCACCCCTTCCCTGCCTTCCTGAGACCTTTAGGGACCCCTCCCAAATTTTAGGGACTCCTCCCAAATTTTGGAGACCCCTCCCAAATTTGGGGACCCCTCCCCAATTTGGGTTCCCCCCCACCTTGAGGTTCTCGTGGTTGAGGTCGGTGCGGTGCTTGTCGGTGGTGTCACCCCATGGTGTCCCTGTCACCCCACAGTGTACCTGTCACCCCTTCCCCGCCTTCCTGAGACCCCTGAGGACCCTTCCCAAATTTTGGGGTCCCCTCCCAGAATTTGGGGACCCCTCCCAAATTGGGGGAGCCCACCTTGAGGTTCTCGTGGTTGAGGTCGGTGCTTTTTGGTTGCTTTGTGGTATGACCCCACGGTGTCCCTGTCACCCCATGGTGGCCCTGTCACCCCTTCCCTGGTGTCCCTGTCACCCCTTCCCTGCCTTCCTGAGACCTTTAGGGACCCCTCCCAGATTTCGGGGACCCCTCCCACATTTCGGGGACCCCTCCCCATTTTGGGGACCCCCACCTTGAGGTTCTCATGGTTGAGGTCGGTGCGGTGCTTGTCGGTGGGTTTGTGGTGTCACCCCACGGTGTCCCTGTCACCCCTTCCCTGCCCTCCTGAGACCCCTGGAGAATCCTCAAGATTTCAGGGACCCCTCCCACATTTCGGGGACCCCTCCCCATTTCGGGGACCCCTCCCACATTTCGGGGACCCCTCCCCAATTGGGGGACCCCCACCTTGAGGTTCTCGTGGTTGAGGTTGGTGCGGTGCTTGTCGGTGGGTTTGTGGTGTCACCCCACAGTGTCCCTGTCACCCCATGGTGGTCCTGCTGAGACCCCTGGGGACTCTCCCACATTTCAGGGACCCCTCCCACATTTCGGGGACCCCTCCCCAATTTCGGGGACCCCTCCCCAATTGGGGGACCCCCACCTTGAGGTTCTCGTGGTTGAGGTCGGTGCGGTGCTTGTCGGTGGGTTTGTAGCCGCCGTGCCGGTCCTGGATCACGGGGTCGAAGAGCTCCTTGAAGACCTCGTAGGACTCCTCGTCACCGGCCACGCAGCCCACGGTCATGATGAACGGGTGGCCTGGGGACACCGGGGACACCACAGGGTCACTGGGACCAGTATGGGACTGGGATGGGGCACTGGGACCAGTATGGGACTGGGATGGGGCACTGGGACCAGTATGGGATGGGGATTGGTTACTGGGACTCCTCGTCACCGGCCACGCAGCCCACGGTCATGATGAACGGGTGGCCTGGGGACACCGGGGGACACCACAGGGTCACCAGGGACATCACAGAGTCACTGGGACCAGTATGGGACTGGGATGGGCACTGGGACCAGTATGGGACTGGGATTGCCTATGGGATTGGGACATGGGTCCACGGTCATGATGAACGGGTGGCCTGGGGACACCGGGGACACCCCGGGTCACTGGGACCAGTATGGCACTGGGACCAGTATGGGATTGGGATTGGCTATGGGATTGGGACATGGGTCCATGGTCATGATGAACGGGTGGCCTGGGGACACCGGGGTCACCAGGGGTCACCAGGGACACCACAGAGTCACTGGGACCAGTATGGCACTGGGATGGGGCACTGGGACCAGTATGGGACTAGGATGGGGCACTGGGACCAGTATGGCACTGGGATGGGTTACTGGGACCAGTATGGGATGGAGATGGGTTACTGGGACTCCTCGTCACCGGCCACTCAGCCCACGGTCATGATGAACGGGTGGCCTGGGGACACCGGGGACACCGGGGGACACCGGGGACACCACAGAGTCACTTGGACCAGTATGGCACTGGGATTGGCTACTGGGACCAGTATGGGACTGGGACTGGGTATGGGATTGGGATGGGGCTACTGGGACTTGGGGACGGGTCTCTGGCCCCATGTACAGCTCAGGGACCCCATGGATGGGCTGGAGACCCCATGGATGGGTTGAGGACCCCATGGACCATTTGGGGACCCCTTGGGTGGGTTGGGGACCCCTGGGGTGGACTGAGGACACCCAGGGTTGGCTGGGGACCCCATGGATGAGTTGGAGAACCCATGGATGGGTTGAGGACCCCATGGACCATTTGGGGACCCCTTGGGTGTGTTGGGGACCCCTGGGGTGGGCTGGAGACCCCATGGATGAGTTGGGGACCCCTTGAGTGGTCTGGGGACCCCCGTGGTGGTCTGGGGACCCCCGGGGTGGGTTGGGCACCCCTGGGGTGGTCTGGGGACCCCCGGGGTGGTCTGGGGACCCCCGCGAGGACGCACCGGGGTTGTCCACGCCGGTCTGGATGACGTCGTCGAGGGTGAAGCCGCTGGGGGTCTCCTTGTCGCGCAGCTTCTGGTACAGGGCGGGGGTCAGCACCTTGGCCATGTGGTTGTTGTGCTTGGACAGGTCCGGGAACTCCTCCTCGGCCGAGAACTTCTGCTTGTACTTGTTGTGGGTGTTGCTGAACGGCATGGTGGCACTGCGGGGACACGGGGACACCTTGGGGACATGGGGACAGCCATGGTGACACCATGGACACCATAGAGATACCATGGACACCATGGGAATGGGGACACGGGGACACGGGGACAGGTCAGGGACTCCTCCTGGGCTGAGAACTTCTGCTTGTGCTTGTTGTGGGTGTTGCTGAACGGCATGGTGGCACTGCGGGGACACGGGGACACCGTGGGGACACTGTGGGGACAGCCAGGTGATGTGGAGGACATGGAGGACACGGGGACAGCCAGGTGACACCGGGGACACAGCGACACGTGCCACAGGAGGGGACAGCCAGGTGACACCAGGGACAGCCAGGTGACAGGAGGGACATGAAGGACACGGGGGACACGGGGACAGCCAGGTGACAGGAAGGACACGGGGGGGTGTGGGGACAGCCAGGTGATGTGTGGGACACGGAGGACATAGAGGACATGGGGACATGATGGCACTGTGGGGACACGGGGACAGCCAGGTGACAGGTGGGACATGGGGACACGGGGACACGGGGACAGCCAGGTGACACTGCAGGGACAGCCAGGTGACACCGGGGACCGCCAGGTGGCAGGAGGGACATGAAGGACATGGGGACAGCCAGGTGACAGGAGGGACATGGGGACACGGGGACAGCCAGGTGACAGGTGGGACATGGGGACACGGGGACACGGGGACAGCCAGGTGACAGGTGGGACATGGGGACATGGGGACACGGGGACAGCCAGGTGACAGGTGGGACATGGGGACATGGGGACACGGGGACAGCCAGGTGACAGGTGGCACAGGGGACAGCCAGGTGACACCGGGGACACCGCGACACGTGCCACCGGAGGGGACACAGGGGACACGGGGGGGGCTGTGGGGCGTGTCCTGGTGGGCGTGTCCTGCTGGGAGGGGGCGTGTCCTAGTGGGCGTATCCCCCAGGGGGGCGTGGCCGCCCCGCTCCGCTCCTTGTTCGGGCCGGGGCTATTTATAGCCCAGGGGGGAGGGGCGGGACCGGGGGGTTTGGGGGGGGTCCTGGTGACACCGGGGGGGGCGGGGCCCGGTCCCGGTTCCGAATCCCGGTCCCGGTGACACCGAGGCGGGGTCAGGTCCCTGTCCCGGTCCCGGTTCCGAATATCGGACCCAAATCCCGGTCCCGGTGGCACCGAGGAGGGAGGGGCTCGGTCCCGGTTCCGAATCTCGGACCCAAATCCCGGTGCCGGACCCGGATCCCGGTGCCGGCGACACCGAGGGGGGATCAGGTCCCTGTCCCTGACCCTGTCCCGGTCCCGGATCTCGGACCCAAATCCCGGTGCCGGTCCCGGTGACACCGAAGGGGGGAGCGGGTGCCGGTCCCGGTCCCGGTCTCGAATCCCGGTCCCAGTCCCGGTGACACCGACGGGGGGTCCCTGACCCGGTCCCGGTCCCTGACCCGGTCCCGGTGCCGGTCCCAGATCCCGGACCCAAATCCCGGTCCCGGTGACACCGACGGGAGGTCCCTGTCCCTGTCCCGGTCCCGGTCCCGGTCCCGAATCCCGGTGCCGGTCCCCGTGGCACCGAGGGGGCGTCGAGTCCCTGTCCCTGTCCCCGTCCCGGTCCCGATCCCGAATCCCGGTCCCGGTGACACCGGGGGCGTCCCGACCCTTCCTGAGGGTCCCGGTCCCGACTGGGGTCTCCGGGGGGTCCCGGGGGGGTCTCGGTGGTCCCGGGGGGGTTCCAATGGTCCCGATGGGGGTCCCGGGGGGATCCCGGGGGTCCCGGGAGGGTCTCGGGGGTCTCCCGGGGGGGGTCCCGGTGCCCCCGGGGAGGGTCCCGGTGGTCCCGGCGGTCTCCCGGTGGTCCCGGTGCTCCCGGGGGGGGGTCCCGGTGGTCTCCCGGGGGCGGTCCCGGGGGTCTCCCGGTGGTCCCGGTGGTCCCGGGGGGGGTCCCGGTGGTCCCGGGGGGGGTCCCGGTGCCCCCCCGGCCTTACCTGGGTCTCTCAGCGGGGCCGGGTCGGGGTCGGGCCGGTACCGGGCGCGGGGGGAGCGGTGGGACCGGGACCCCCCAGGGGCGCTTTTATCCCCCCCGGGACCCCCCCCAGCCCCGGGGGGCTCCGGGGGGACCCCGAACCGGGCGGGGCCGGGCCCTGGCGGGGCCGCCCCCGGCCCGCGCGAGACCCTCGGGGACCCCCGGAGCCGCCCCCCGTGTCCGGTGTCACCGGGGGGGGGGGGGGCGGGGGGGGCACGCGGCACCTGCCGCCCCCCGGGACCGCGGGGCGGGGGCGGGACCGCCCCCAAAATACCGGGACCACCCCCAGAATACCGGGACCACCCCCAAAATAGCGGGACCACCCCCAAAATACCGGGACCCCCCCCAAAATAGCGGGACCACCCCCAAAATAGCGGGACCGCCCCCAAAATACCGGGACCCCCCCCAAAATAGCGGGACCGCCCCCAAAATACCGGGACCACCCCCAGAATACCGGGACCACCCCCAAAATAGCGGGACCGCCCCCCAAAATACCGGGACCACCCCCAGAATACCGGGACCACCCCCAAAATAGCGGGACCGCCCCCCAAAATAGCGGGACCGCCCCCAAAATACCGGGACCGCCCCCAAAATAGCGGGACCACCCCCAAAAATACCGGGACCACCCCCAGAATACCGAGACCACCCCCAAAATACCGGGACCACCCCCAAAATAGCGGGACCGCCCCCAAAATAGCGGGACCCCCCCCAAATAGCGGGACCACCCCCAAATACCGGGACCGCCCCCCAAAATACCGGGACCACCCTCCAAATGGCGGGACCACCCCCAAAATAGCGAGACCACCCCCAAAATAGCGGGACCACCCCCCCTAATAAATACCGGGAGCTCTTCAATAAACGGGACCACCCCCCCCCAGAATACCGCCCTCCCCAGAATAGCGGGACCCCCCCCAAATACCGGGACCACCCCCCATATAAATAGCGGGCCCACCCCTCAAATACCCTTGAAATAGCGGGACCCCCCCCTAATAAATACCGGGAGCTCTTCAATAACCGGGACCACCCCCCAGATAGTGGGACCCCCCCCCAAAATAGCGGGACCACCCCCAATAAATACCGGGAGCTCTTCAATAACCGGGACCCCCCCAAAAAGCGGGACCCCCACAAATAGCGAGACCCCCCCCACCCCCAAAATACCGGACCCCCCCAAATAGCGGGACCACCCCCAATAAATATCGGGAGCTCTTTAATAACCGGGACCCCCCCCAAATATCAGGACCACCCCCCAAAATAGAGGAACCACCCCGCAGATAAATACCGGGAGCTCCTCAATAACCGGGACCCCCCCAAATAGCGAGACCCCCCTCCCCAGAATACCGGGACCACCCCCAAATAGCGGGACCCCACCCGGGGCACCGGGAACCCCCCCAAATACCGGGACCACCCCCCAAATGGCGGGACCACCTCCCTAATAAATACCGGGGGCTCTTTATAACCGGGATCCCCCCCCAAATAGCGGGACCCCCCCAAAATACCGGGACCACCCCCTAATAAATAGCGGGACCACCCCCAATAAATACCGGGAGCTCTTTAATAACCGGGACCCCCCCCCAAATAACGGGACCACCCTCCAGAATAGCGGGACCCCCCCCCAAAAGATACCGAGAGCTCTTCAATAACTGGGAGCCTGCCCCCAAAATACCGGGACCACCCCCCAAATAGCGGGACCCCCCCCCCAAATACCAGGACCACCCCCAAAAAGACCGGGACCCCCCCCCCCCGATATAGCGAGACCCCTCCCAAATAGAGGGACCCCCCCCCAATTAAATACCGGGAGCTCTTTAATAACCGGGACCCCCCCCCCAAAATACCGGGACCCCCCCCAAATAAATACCGGGACCACCCCCAAAATACCGGGACCCCCCCAAAATAAATACCGGGAGTTCTTCACATAGCGGGACCCCCCCCAAAAATACTGGGAGCCCTTGAATAACCGGGACCCCCCCCAAAATAGCGGGACCCCCCCAAATAACGGGACCACCCCCCCAATAAATACCGGGAGCTCTTTAATAACCGGGACCCCCCTCAAATAGCGGGACCCCCCCCCAAATACCCCAAAATTAATGGGGGGGGGGTGTCAAAAACCCCCAAAATTTAATGGGGGGGGGTCAGAAATGGGGGGGAACCCCAAAATTAATTGGGGGGGTCAGAATTAAGGGGGGAACCCCAAAATTAATTGGAGGGGGGGCACAAAAACCTAAAATTAATTGGAGGGGTCGGAATTAAGGGGGGGGAGCCCCAAAATTAATTGGGGGGGTCAGAATGAAGGCGGGACCCCAAAATTTAATGGGGGGGGTCACAGAAACCCAAAATTAATTTGGGGGGGTCAGAATTAACGGGGGAGCCCCAAATTAATTGGGGGGGGGTCAGAATTGAGGAGGGGAGCCCCAAAATTTAATGGGGGGGGTCAGAGAAACCCCAAATTTAATGGGGGGGGTGTTCAGGGTGGGGGAGGGGCGGATCCGCTGGCTCAGGGCAATTCAAGCCGGGGGGGGGGGAGGGGAGGGGAGGGGGAGGGGCCTCCCCAGCCCCGCCCCCCGCCCCTCCCCCCCCCCGGTATTTTTAGGCCGGCTCCGGTTTCCCGGGGGGGATCCGGTGTCAGACGGGGGGGGGGAGGGGCCCGGGGGGCCCGGGGGGGGGATGGGAGGGACGCGGGGGGGCACCCCCGAAACACCCCCTCCCCCACCCAAAAAAAAAAAAAAAATCTGGGGGGAAACTGAGGCACGGGGGGACCCCAAAAAATGAATCCCCCCCCAAAAAATGACAGCTCGGGGAAACTGAGGCACAGGAAACGAGCCCCTCCCCCCCCAATGAATCCAGTGGATCCCAAATTTTTTTTTTGGGGGGGGGGAGGGGATTTGGGGGGTCTCGGGGAGGGGTTAAAGAAGTGGGGGGAGGGGAGATCTGAAATCTGCTTTTATTGGGGGGAGGGGATTTACAGCAATGGGGGATCCGGGGGGGGATCTGGGGGGATCCCTGGGGGCTGGGGGGTCCAGATCCCACCCGGGGGGGGGCAGATCCCCTCCCCCCAAGGGATCCGGTCCCGCTCTGGTGCATTGGGGGGGTCCAGATCCCAGCGGATCCCAAGGAGGGATCCACTCCAAGGAGGGATCCACTCCCCCCTTTGGGTGTTTTGGGGGGGTCCAGACCCCACCTGGGTGGATCCAGATCCCGTTCCCTCCCCCCTGAGAGATCCCGGAGGGATCCCGGGCAGAATCAGGTCGAAATCCTGGGTGGATCCCAGGGAGATCCCAGAGAAATCCTGGGTGGATCCCAGGGAGATCCCAGAGAATTCCTGGGTGGATCCTGGGCTGGTCCTGGGTAAATCTTGAGTGGATCCTGGGGGTGGATTCTGGTCAGAATCCTGGGTGGATCCCGAGTGGATCCCAGGCACAATCCAGTCGAAATCCTGGGTGTATCCCGGGGAGATCCCAGAGAATTGCTGGGTGGATCCCGGGCAGGATAAGGTCGACGTCCTGGGTGGATCCCAAATGGATCCCAGGTAAATCCTGGGTGGATCCTGGTCAGAATCCTGGGTGGATCCCAGGGTGATCTTGGTCAGAACCCTCAGTGGATCCTGGGACAGATCCCGGGTGGATCCTGGGCTGATGCCGGTCAAATCTTGGGTGGATCCAGGGGGTGGATCCCTGAGTGGATCCCGGGCAGAACCAGGTCAAAGTCCTGGGTGGATCCCGGGCAGATTCCAGAGTTGATCCCAGGTAGATCCTGGGAGGATCCTGATCAAAAATCCTGGGGTGATCTTGGTCTGGATCCTGAGTGGATCCCGAGATCACGGGACAGATCCTGGGTGGATCCTGGTCAGAATCAGGTCAAAGTCCTGGGTGGATCCCGAGAAGATCCCGGGCAGATCCTGGGGGGATCCTGATCAAAATCCTGGGTGGAAGCCGGGGTGGATCCCAGGTAGATCTTCAGTGGATCCCAGGGGTGAATCCCGTGTGGATCTCGGTCAAAA
Organism: Passer domesticus; assembly: GCF_036417665.1. Taxonomy (NCBI): domain Eukaryota; kingdom Metazoa; phylum Chordata; class Aves; order Passeriformes; family Passeridae; genus Passer; species Passer domesticus. Next base: position 542,082 of record NC_087508.1, on the reverse strand, counting down.
TCCTGGGTGGATCCTGGGCAGATTCTGGAGTGGATCCTGATAAAAAATCCTGGGTGGATCCCGGGGGTGGATCCCAAGCAGAATCGGGTCGAAATCCTGGGTGGATCCCAGGTGTCTCGTGGAGTGGATCCCAGGCAGATCCAGGTCAAAATCCTGGGTGGATCCCAGGCAGAATCAGGTCAGAGTCCTGGGTGGATTCCGGTCAAATCCCGGTGGATCTTGATCAGACTCCTGGGTGGATCCCGGGGGTGGATCCCAGGGGTGGATTCCAGGCTGGATCAGGTCAAAGCCCTGGGTGGATCCCAGGCAGATCCCAGGTGGATCTTGATCAGAATAACGGGTGGATCCCGGGGGTGGATCCTGGGTAGATCCCAAAGGTGGATCCCGGGCAGGTCCCAGACTGGATCCTGGGTGGATCCCAGGCAGATCCCGAGCAGAATCCTGGGTGGATCCCGGGTGGATCTTGAGCAGAATCCTGGCTGGATCCCAGGCAGAAGCAGGTCGAGTCCTGGGTGGATCCCAGGAAGACCCCAGGTGTCTCATGGGGTGGATCCCAGGCAGATCCCGGTCAAAATCCTGGGAGGATCCCGGGCGGATCTCGAGCAGACTCCTGGGTGGATCCCGGGGGTGGATCCCGGGTGGATCCCGGGCGGGTCAGACCTGCTGGGAGATCCCCTGGATCCGCTGCAGAACCTCCCCGGCCTGGAGCTGCTCCCAGGTCAGCAGCGACAGCCCCAGCTGGTCCTCCTGGAACGGGATCCACTGTCGGGATCTGGGGGGATCCCGGGGTGTCCGGGGGGATCTGGAGGGGTCTGAGGTGGATCCAGGGGGTGCTGGGGGAGCGGATCCCTGGGGGGATCAGGGATCTCTGATTGATAGGATCAATCGGGATCGATCGGGATCAATCGGGACCCGGTACCTGCCGGAAGGGCTGGGTGTGTGTGTGTGTGTGTCAGGGATCGATCGGGATCCCCTGGATCCCCGTACCTGGCGGAAGGGCTGGGTGTGATTTGGGATCAGGGATCGATCGGGATCAATCAGGATCAATCAGGACCCGGTACCTGTCGGAAGGGCTGTGTGTGTGTGTGTGTGTGTGTGTGTGTGTCAGGGATCGATCGGGATCAATCAGGACCTGGTACCTGCCGGAAGGGCTGGGGGGGGATCAGGGATTGATGGGGATCGATCGGGATCCCCTGGATCCCCGTACCTGGCGGAAGGGCTGGGTGTGATTGGGGATCAGGGATCAATCGGGATCGATCGGGATCAATCAGGATCGATCAGGATCCCCGTACCTGGCGGAAGGGCTGGGGGGGATCAGGGATCGATCAGGATCAATCGGGATCAATCGGGATCGATCAGGACCCGTTACCTGGCGGAAGGGCTGGGGGGATCAGGGATTGATCGGGATCAATCGGGATCGATCGGGATCAGGGATCAATCAGGATCGATCAGGGACCCGTTACCTGGCGGAAGGGCTGGGCCATCTGGCGCAGGAAGCGCTTGGCCGCCTGCACGGCCTCGTCCACCGTCAGGTTCAGGTGGGACTCGGGCAGGTGCTCCTGGATCCAGCGCGGCAGCTTGCCCCGCTTGTCGGCCCGGGCGAAGCGCTGGGAAACGGGAAATGGGGAGAAAACACCGGGAAATGGGAAAAACGGGGAAAAAAGGGGAAAAACCGTTAAAAACTGGGGAAAAACCAGGAAAAAATGGGGTTTAACGGCCCAAAATAACCCCCAAAAACACCTGGGAGCCCCCCCAAAAATCTGGGTGAAGTGCTGAGGCACGGAAAAATGGGGAGAAAACACAGGAAAATGGGAAAAACGGGGAAAAAACATTAAAACCTGGGGGAAAAAACGGAGGAAAAATGGGGGAAAAAATGGGGGAAAAATGGGGAAAAACTGACCCCAAACCCCCCAAAACCCCAAACCTTGTCAGCGAACACCATGAGCCCGCAGTCAGTTTTCCCCCTGAGGGCTCTCCCCACGCACTGCGCCGCCCCAAACTGACCCAAAGTGACCCAAAGTGACCCAAAACCCCCCAAACTGACCCCAAAACCCCCAAACCTTGTCAGCGAACACCATGAGCCCGTAGTCAGTTTTCCCTCTCAGGGCTCTCCCCACGCACTGCGCCGCCCCAAAGTGACCCAAACTGACCCAAAGTGACCCAAACTGACCCACACTGACCCAAACTGACCCAAACTGACCCCCAAACACCCCAAAAACCCCCAAACCTTGTCAGCGAACACCATGAGCCCGTAGTCAGTTTTCCCCCTGAGGGCTCTCCCCACGCACTGCGCCGCGTGCCGCATGGCGTCGAAGGTGAGGAACTCGCCCTCGCGCACCTGGAGCTGCTCCCGCAGGAATTCCAGCCGGGCCTGGGGGGGCAACGGGGCTGAGACCCCCCCGGAAATCCCAAAAACCCCCCCCCGGAAATCCCAAAAACCCCCCCCAGGTACCCCAAAATCCCCCCCAGGTCCCCCCATCTCAGGTGTTCTCCCCACACCTGGAGCTGCTCCCAAAGGAATTCCAGCTGGGCCTGGGGGAGCAACGGGGCTGAGACCCCCCAAAAACCTTCCCAGGTACCCCAAAAACCTCCTCAGGAACCCCAAAAACCACCTCAGGTATCATAAAAACCACCTCAAGTACCCCAAAAATCCCCCCAGGTCCCCCCATCTCAGGTGTTCTCCCACACCTGGAGCTGCTCCCGCAGGAATTCCAGCCGGGCCTGGGGGAGCAACGGGGCTGAGACCCCCCAAAAACCTCCCCGGGTATCTTAAAAACCCCCCCAGGTATCCTAAAAACCACCTCAGGTATCATAAAAACCCCTCCAGGAACCCCAAAATCCCCCCAGGTCCCCCCATCTCAGGTGTTCTCCCACCCCTGGAGCTGCTCCCAAAGGAATTCCAGGGGGATCTGGGGGGGCAACGGGGCTGAGACCCCCCCGGAAATCCCAAAAACCTCCCCAGAAATCCCAAAAACCACCTCAAGTATCCCAAAAATCCCCCAGGAACCCCAAAATCCCCCCAGGTCCCCCCACCTCAGGTGTTCTCCCACCCCTGGAGCTGCTCCCGAAGGAATTCCAGGGGGATTTGGGGGGGCAATGGGGCTGAGACCCCCAACCCCCCCCCCAGAAATCCAATAGGTACCCCTAGGTACCCCACACCCGCAGGACAGGTGGGATTTGGGGGGGGGACACACCTGAGACCCCCCAAAATCCCCCTAAAAACCCCCAAAATCTTCAAAAATCCCCCTAAATCCCCCCCAAATCCCCCTAAAAACCCCAAAATCCCCCCAAAAACCCCAAAATCCCCCGATTTCTCCCCCTTTAGGACAGGTGACCCCCAGGTGACCCCCCCAGGTGAGATTTGGGGAGGGGGCCATACCTGAGACCCCCAAAATCCCCCTGAAATCCCCCAAAAAAACCCCCAAAATCCCCCCAAAAAGCCCCAAATTCCAATTGATCTCCCCCCCCTTTAGGACAGGTGACCCCCAGGTGACCCCCCCAGGTGGGATTTGGGGAGGGGGCCACACCTGAGACCCCTGAAAACCCCCAAAATTCCCCCTGAAAACCCCCAAAATTCCCCTAAAAACCCCAAAAATCCCCCTAAAAGCTCCCTAAATCCTCTAAAAAACCCCAAAATCCATTTGATTCCCCCCCACCTTTAGGACAGGTGACCCCCCAGGTGACCCCAGATGACCCCAGGTGGGATTTGGGGAGGGGGGCCCCACCTGACCCCCCCCTCACCTTGAGGATTCGGCTCTGGGTGTAAACGTAGGGGACCCCGAACATGATCACGGCCCGGCCGTAGTGATGGACTGCGGGAAATTGGGGGGGGCCAGGGACCCCAAAAACCAAAATTCCCATCAAATCCCCCCAAAAAATAAAAAAAACCCACCCAATGACACGAAAATCCCCCCAAAAATCCCTTAAAAAACAACAAAATTGTCATGAAAATCCCTCAAAACCCCAAAAATTCCCCATCAAATCCCCCCAAAAATAAAAAAAAACCAAAATGACAAGAAAATCCCCCAAAATTGCCACGAAAATCCCCAAAACCCTAAAAATTCCCATCAAATCCCCCCAAAATTCCCATCAAACCCCCAAAAATTCCCATCAAATCCCCCAAAAATAAAAAAAAACCCCAAAATGACACGAAAATCCCCCCCCAAAATTGCCACAAAAATCCCTTAAAAACATCAAAATTGCCATGAAAATCCCCAAAACTGCCCCCAAAACCTCAAGATTTCCCTTCAAATCCTCCCAAACCCCCCAAATTTCCCATCAAATCCTCCAAAAACCTCAAAAATTCCCATCAAATCCCCCCAAAATTCCCATCAAATCCCCCCCAAAAAAAACAAAACCCAAAATGACACGAAAAATCCCCCCCAAAATTGCCACAGAAATCCCTTAAAAAAACCCCAAAATTGCCATGAAAATCCCCCTAAAAACCCCAAAAGTTCCCCTCAAACCCCCCAAAATCCCTCAAACCCACCCTGAACCTCCCCAAAACCCCCAAAATTGCTCCAAAACCCCCAAAATTGCCCCCAAAATCAAAAAATTTGCCCAAATTTGCCCAAATTCCCCCGAATTCGCCCCAAATCTCACCGAAGTCGATGCCCTCGGAGATTTTGCCCCAAGACCGGGGTGGGAACACCCCAAAAAATGGGGCAGGGACCCCAAAATCCCCTCAAAACCCACCCTGAACCCCCCCAAAACCCCCAAAATTGCCCCAAAAATCCAAAATTTGCCCAAATTCCCCCGAATTCGCCCCAAATCTCACCGAAGTCGATGCCCTCAGAGAATCTGCCCCAAGACTGGACTGGGAACACCCCAAAAAAAGGGGCAGGGACCCCCAAAAATCCACCCAAACCCACCCTGAACCCCAAAATCCAAAAATTTTTTCCAAATTTTCCCAAAATTTGCCCAAATTTGCCGGAATTCGCCCCAAATCTCACCGAAGTCGATGCCCTCGGAGACTTTGCCGCGCGCCACCTGAGAGCAGCACGGCCCCGCGGCCGTTCTCGCCACGCCTGGGGGGGAGTGGGGACACCCCGGGATGGGACCCCAAAAAACATCCAGGGACCCCAAAAAACATCCAGGGACCCCAAAATTCCCATAAAAACCCCCAAACCCCATCCAGGGACCCCAAGAAAACATCCAGGGACCCCAAAATTCCATCCAGGACCCCCGAAACTCCCCCAAATCCCCCTGGGACCCCCAAAACTCCCCCAAAATCTGCTCAGGATGCCCAAAACTCCCCCAAATCCCCCCTGGGACCCCCAAATCCCCCCCAGGACCCTTAAAACTCCCCCAAATCCTTCTCAGGACCCCCAAAACTCCCCCAAATCCCCCTCAGGACCCCCAAAACTCCCCCAAATCCCCCCTGGGACCCCCAAATCCCCCCCAGGACCCTTAAAACTCCCCAAATCCTTCTCAGGACCCCCAAAACTCCCCCAAATCCCCCTCAGGACCCCCAAAACTCCCCCAAATCCCCCTCAGGACCCCCAAAACTCCACCAAAATCTGCTCAGGACCCCCAAAACTCCCCCAAATCCCCGCCGGGACCCCCAAATCCCCCCCAGGACCCTCAAAATCTCCTCCAGGACCCTTAAAACTCCCCCAAATCCTTCTCAGGACCCCCAAAACTCCCCCAAATCCCCTCATGACCCCCAAAACTCCCCCAAATCCCCCTCTGAGACCCCCAAAACTCCCCCAAATCCCCACCCAGGACCCCCAAATCCCCCCCGGGACCCCCAACCCCCCCAGCACCTCCTGGTACTTCTCCAGGGCCACGCTGGTCTCAGCCCCGTCCTGGGTCTCGATGAAGAGCAGCTTGTTCCTCTGGATGTTCTCCAGGATGCCCTGGGGAGGAATTTGGGGGGATTTGGGGGGTCTCAGGGGATTTTTGGGGTTCCCAGAAGGGAATTTGGGGCAGTTTTGGGGGGTTTGGGGCAGTTTTGGGGGTCTCAGCCCCATCCTGGGTCTCAATGAAGAGCAGTTTGTTCCTCTGGATGTTCTCCAGGGTGCCCTGGGGAGCAATTTGGGGGGGATTTTGGGGGTCCCAGGGGGATTTTGGGGGTCCCAGGGGAGTTTTGGGGGTCCTGGGGTTCCCAGGAGGGAATTTGGGGCAGTTTTGGGGGGTTTTGGGGCAGTTTTGGGGTCTCAGGAGGGGATTTGGGGGCATTTGAGGGGTGCTGGGTCTCGTTTGTTCCTCTGGATGTTCTCCAGGGTGCCCTGGGGAGAAATTTGGGGGGTTTTGGGGGGTCCCAGGGGAGTTTTGGGGGTCCTGGGGTTCCCAGGAGGGAATTTGGGGCAGTTTTGGGGGAATTTGGGGCAGTTTTTGGGGTCTCAGGGGGGGATTTGGGGTTCTGGGTCTCGTTTGTTCCTCTGGATGTTCTGCAGGATGCCCTGGGGAGAAATTTGGGGGGATTTGGGGGAGTTTTTGGGGGTCTCAGGAGATTTTTGGGGTTCCTGAGGGTCCCAGGAGGGAATTTGGGGCAGTTTTGGGGGATTTGGGGCAGTTTTGGGGTCTCAGGAGGGGATTTGGGGGCATTTGAGGGGTGCTGGGTCTCGTTTGTTCCTCTGGATGTTCTCCAGGATGCCCTGGGGAGAAATTTGGGGGGATTTGGGGGGGTCCCAGGGGAGTTTTGGGGGTCCTGGGGTTCCCAGGAGGGAATTTGGGTCAGTTTTGGGGGGTTTGGGGCAGTTTTTGGGGTCTCAGGGGGGGATTTGGGGTTCTGGGTCTCGTTTGTTCCTCTGGATGTTCTGCAGGATGCCCTGGGGAGCAATTTGGGGGATTTGGGGGAGTTTTTGGGGGTCTCAGGAGATTTTTGGGGTTCCTGAGGGTCCCAGGAGGGAATTTGGGGCAGTTTTGGGGGAATTTGGGGCAGTTTTGGGGTCTCAGGAGGGGATTTGGGGGTTCTGGGTCTCGATGAAGAGCAGTTTGTTCCTCTGGATATTCTCCAGGATGCCCTGGGGAGCAATTTGGGGGCATTTTGGGGGGTCCCGGGGGAGTTTTGGGGTTCCTGGGGGTCCCAGGAGGGAATTTGGGGCAGTTTTGGGGGGTTTTGGGGCAGTTTTGGGGTCTCAGGGGGGGATTTGGGGGCATTTGAGGGGTGCTGGGTCTCGTTTGTTCCTCTGGATGTTCTCCAGGATGCCCTGGGGAGCAATTTGGGGGGTTTTGGGGGAGTTTTTTGGGGGGGATTTTGGGGGAGATTTTTGGGTTACTTTTTTTTTATTATTTTTGGGGTATTTTGATGAGATTTTTGGGGAGGTTTGAGGTATTTTTTGGGAGATTTTGGGGTATTTTTGTGAGGTTTTCAATGGGATTTTGGGGTGATTTTGCAGTTTTTTTTTTTTTTTTGTATTTTTGGGCTGGTTTTGGTGGGATTTTTGGGCTATTTTGGGTGGTAACTTTAGGGTATTTTTGGAGAGGTTTTTAGGGTATTTTTGAGGAGATTATTCTGTATTTTTGGATTATTTTTTTGGCAATTCTGGGATATGTTGGGGTGATTTCTGGGGGGATTTTTTGGGCAATTTTAGGGTGATTTTGGGGATATTTTTGGGGTGATTTTGGGGCCATTTTTGGGGCCATGTCAGGGTATTTTGGGCTCCCACCTGCTCGTACCACGAGGCCACGGTGCTCTCCAGGTAGACGTAGCTGGTGAAAAAGGCCACGAGGCCGTCGGGGACCACGGCCGAGAGCTCCAGCAGCAGCTGCCCGTAGTTCCGGGTCACCGCTGGGATTTGGGGAAATTTGGGGGAAATTTGGAACCCCAAAAACCCCAAAAAACTAAAAACCTCAAAATCCCCCCAGAAATCCCACAAATCCCCCCAGAAATCCCCCCAAAAAACCCAAAAATTGCCCCAAAATCCTCCCAGAGCCCCAGCAGCAGCTGCCCGTAGTTCCGGGTCACCGCTGGGATTTGGGGAAATTTGGGGGATTTCGGGAAAATTTGGGGGATTTGAGGTTATTTGGACCGAAAAAAAATCAAAATTCCCCCAGAAATCCCAAAAAAAACCCCCAAAAATTGCCCCAAAAAACCCAAAAATTGCCCCAAAATCCCCCCCAGAGCTCCAGCAGCAGCTGCCCGTAGTTCCGGGTCACCGCTGGGATTTGGGGAAATTTGGGGGAAATTTGGGACCCCAAAAACCCCAGAATCCTAAATTCCCCCAGAAATCCCACAAATCCCCCCAGAAATCCCAAAAACCCCAACTTTTCCCCTAAATCCCCCCCAGCCCCCACCAATGTACTCAAAGGTCTTGAATTTGGAGTTCATGGCCACCCCAAAACACCCAAAAAATCCCAAAATTCCCCCCAAAAATGACCCCGAGACCCCTCCCCAAAGCCCCCAGACCCCAAAAACCCCAAAATCCCCCGAATTCTCCCCAAACCCGCACCGATGTCCTCGCGGGTCTCGAACTTGGAGCTCATAGCCACTCAAAAAACCCCAAAAACTCCCAAAAAAAACCCCAAACGACCCTGAAACCCCTCCCCAAAGCCCCCAGACCCAAATTTGCCCAAAATCCCCCGAATTCTGCCCAAACCCGCACCGATGTCCTCGCGGGTCTCGAACTTGGAGCTCATGGCCACCCAAAAAACCCCAAAAATCCCCCACAAAAAACCCCAAATGACCCCAAACTGACCCCGAGACCCCTCCCCAAAGCCCCCAGACCCCAAAAACCCCAAAATCCCCCGAATTCTGCCCAAACCCGCACCGATGTCCTCGCGGGTCTCGAACTTGGAGCTCATGGCCACCTGGTCGTTGCCTCTGCCCACGATCTGGGGAGGGGGAAAGGGGTCTCAGAGCCCCCCAAAAACCCCGGGACCCCCCAAAAATCCCTGAGACCATCCCCCAAAATCCCTGAGACCCCCCCAAAAATCCCTGAGACCCTCCAAAAATCCTTGAGGACCACCCCCAAAAAAAACCCCCGGGACCCCCCAAAAATCCCTGAGACCCCCCCAAAAATCCTTCAGGACCCCCCAAAATCCCTGAGACCCCCCCAAAAATCCCTAAGACCCTCCAAAAGCCCCCCAAATTCCCCCCAGGACCCCCCAAAACTCCCCCAAGACCCCCCAAAACCTCCCCAGGACCCCCCAAATCTGCTCCAAACCCCCCAAATCCCCCAAAACCCCCCAAATCCCCCCCAGGACCCCCCAAATCTCCCCCAAACCCCCCCAGGACCCCCCAAAACTCCCCCAAATCCCCCCCAGGTCACCCCATATCCTCCCCAGGACCCCCCAAATCCCCCCCAGGACCCCCCAAATCTCCCCCAACCCCCCCCAGGACCCCCCAAAACTCCCCCAAATCCCCCCCAGGTCACCCCAAACCCCCCCAGGACCCCCCAAATCCCCCCCAGGACCCCCCAAATCTCCCCCAAATCCCCCAGGACCCCCCAAATCCCCCCCAGCCCCCCCCGGACCCCCCAGCCCCCCGTCCCCCTGACCATGGGGCAGAGGCAGGTGCGGGCCAGGGTCATGCTGAAGGTTGCCATGGTAACGGGGCTGAATCCCAGGATTTTGGGGTAAAACTCCAGCGGGGACAGGGTCTGGGGAGGGGAAATGGGGTCAGGGGGATCGGGGGTTTTTGGGGGGATTTGGGGTTTTTGGGGGGGGATTTGGGGATTTCTTGGGGGGATTTGGGGTTTTCTTGGGGGGATTTGGGTTTTTTGGGGGGATTTTGCGGAGCATTTTGGGGGATTTTGGGTTTTTTGGGGGGATTTTGGGGTTTTTTGGGGGGGGGTTTGGGATTTTGAAGGGGGATTTGGGTTTTTTGGGGGGATTTTGGGTTTTTTGGGGGATTTTGCGGAGCATTTTGGGGGATTTTGGGGAGCATTTGGGGTTTTTGGGGGGGATTTGGGGATTTCTTGGGGGGATTTGGGTTTTTTGGGGAGATTTTGGGGGTTTTTTGGGGGATTTTGGGTTTTTTGGGGGGATTTTGGGGAGCATTTGGGGTTTTTGGGGGGTTTGGGGTTTTTTTGGGGTGGATTTGTGGTTTTTTGGGGGGATTTTTTGGGGGCATTTTGGCGTTTTGGGGTTTTTTGGGGATATTTGGGGTTTTTTTGAGGTTTTTTGGGGGGGCTTTGGGTTTTTTTAGGGGGTTTCTTGGACAGCATTTTGGGGTTCTGGGGGAGAACTTGGGTGGATTTGGGGTTTTGGGGGGATATGGGAAGGTTTTGGGATTTTTTTGGGAGGATTTTGGGGTTTTTTGGGGGGATTTTTTGGGTTTGGGGGGGGATTTTGGGATTTTTGGAGGTGATTTAGGGTTTGCTTTGGGGGGAATTTGGGTTTTTTGGGAGGATTTTGGGTTTTTGGGGGGCATTTGGGTTTTTTTTGTGGGGATTTTGGGTGGGGGTCTCACCCCCAAGGTGACAGTGAGGGAATTTCAGGGATATTTTGGGGTCTTTCTGAGGTGATTTTGGGGTATTTTGGGGTATTTTGGGCTATTTTTGGGGTCTCTCACCCCCAAGGTGATGATGAGGGGATTTTGAAGAATATTTTGGGTATTTTTGGGGTGATTTTGGGGTCTCTCACCCCCGAGGTGACGATAATTTTCGGATATCTTTTGGATATTTTGGGTATTTTTGGGGTGATTTTGGGGTATTTTGGGGTCTCTCACCCCCGAGGTGACTATGAGGGGATTTTTTGATATTTTTGGGGTGATTTTTGGGTATTTTTGGGTCTCTCACCCCCGAGGTGACGATGAGATGATTTTGGGGTATTTTTGGGATGTTTTTGGGTATTTTTGGGGTCTCTCACCCCCGAGGTGATGATAAGTGTATTTTTGGGATATTTTAGGGTATTTTTGAGGTATTTTTGGGGTGATTTTGGGATGTTTTGGGCTGTTTTTGGGGTGTCTCACCCCCGAGGTGACGATGAGGGTATTTTTTGCATATTTTAGGGTATTTTAGGGGTGATTTTAGGGTATTTTAGGGATGTTTTTGGGTATTTTTTGGGATGTTTTTGGGGGCTCTCACCCCCGAGGTGACGATGAGGGTATTTTTTGCATATTTTAGGGTATTTTAGGGGTGATTTTAGGGTATTTTTGGGACGTTTTTGGGTATTTTTTGGGGTGTTTTTGGGGTGCCTCACCCCCGAGCTGACGATGAGATGATTTTGGGGTATTTTTGGGGTGATTTTGGGTATTTTTGGGATGTTTTTGGGTATTTTTGGGATGTTTTTGGGGTGTCTCACCCCCGAGGTGACGATGAGATGATTTTGGATGATTTTTGGGGTGTTTTTGGGTATTTTTGGGGTGTTTTTGGGGTGTTTTTGGGGTGCCTCACCCCCGAGGTGACGATGAGATGATTTCGGGGTATTTTTGGGGTGTTTTTGGGTATTTTTGGGGTGATTTTGGGGTGTTTTTGGGGTGCCTCACCCCCGAGGTGACGATGACCGACTGGAAGCGCTCGAACACCGGCCGGATGGCGATGGAGGCGTCCAGGCAGCTGGGGGCAAAAATCCCTCAAAATCCCCCCAAAAAACCTAAAATGCTCTCAAAAAACCTCCTAAAACCTACCTCAAAATCGCCCCAAAAATCCCTTCAAAATCCTCCCCAAAAAACCCCTAAATCCCCCTCAAAATCCCCCCAAAAAAACCTCCAAATGCCCCATAAAAAATCGTCTAAAATCCCCCAGAAAACCCCAAAATCCCCCCCAAAATCCCCCTCAAAACACCCCAAAACCCACCTCAAAAAAACCCCAAAATCCCCCTTCAAAAAACCCCAAAATCCCCCCAAAAAATCCCAAAACCAATCTCAAAAAACCCCAAAATTCCCCCCAAAACAGCAAAATCCCCCCAAAACCCAAAAATCCCCCCCCAAAATCCAAAATTCACCTCAAAAAACCCCAAAATTTCCCAAAATCCAAAAACCCCTCCCAAAAACCCCATAAACTCCCTAAAATCCCTCCTGAAAAACCCAAAATCCACCCAAAAACCTCCATAAAATCCCCCAAAACCTCCCCTCAAAAACCTCCAAAAAAACCCCAAAACCCAAAAATCTCCCCAAAAACCCCCAAATCCCCCCCAAAAAAAAAAAAACCCAAAATCCCCCCCAAAAAACCCCAAAACCTACCTAACAAAAACCCCAAATCCACCCAAAACCTCCCCACAAATCCCCCCAAAAAACCCCAAAATCCCTCTGAAAAACCCCAAAATACCCCAAAAACCCCAAAATCCCCCAAAATGCCCCAAAATGCCCCAAATTTCCCCAAACCCCACAGACCTGAAGTGCAGCACGGGGTTGGCGATGCTCGGGGGTGCGATCGTCGAAGGGCTCGATGATGATGGTGAAACCTGGGGGAATTTGGGGGATTTTGGGCAATTTTGGCGGAAATTTGGGGTTTTTGGGGGTTCTGGGCGTTTTTGGGGTTTTTTTAGAGGGCGTTTTTTTGGGGAAATTTGGGGTTTTTCAAGGGGGATTTGGGGTTTTTTAGGGGGAATTTTGGGTTTTTTGGAGGGGAATTTTGGGTTTTGGGGGCTTTTTTGGGGTTTTTTTGGGGGGATTTTGGGGGGATTTTGGGGGATTTCAGGGATTTAGGGGGTTTTGGGGTTTTTTAGAGGGCGTTTTTTTGGGGAAATTTGGGGTTTTTCAAGGGGGATTTTGGGTTTTTGGGGGGACTTTGTGTTTTTTATGGGGGGTTTATTGGGGTTTTTTTTGGGGGATTTTGGGGATTTCAGGGATTTAGGGGGTTTTTGGGGTTTTTTAGAGGGCGTTTTTTGGGGAAATTTGGGGTTTTTCAAGGAGGATTTGGGGGTTTTTAGGGGGATTTTGGGCTTTTTGGGGGGGAATTTTGGGAGTTTTTGGCCCACTTTTGCTGTAGGTGCTGACCAGGGTTTAGGGATATTTTTAAGGTATTTTTGGGGTGGTTTTGGGGTTTTTCTGCCCCACCTTTGCTGTAGGTGCTGACCAGGATTTAAAGGATATTTTAGGGTGGATTTTTGGGTTATTTTTGGGGTGTTTTTGGGGTTTTTTTGCCCACCTTTGCTGTAGGCGCTGACCAGGTTTATAGGATATTTTGGGGAGGATTTTTGGGTTATTTTGGGGGTTTTTTGGGTTTTTTCTGCCCCACCTTTGCTGTAGGTGCTGACCAGGATTAAAGGATATTTTAGGGTGGATTTTTGGGTTATTTTTGGGGCGTTTTTGGGGTTTTTCTGCCCCACCTTTGCTGTAGGTGCTGACCAGGGTTACAGGATATTTTGGGGAGGATTTTTGGGTTATTTTTGGGGTTTTTTGGGTTTTTTCTGCCCCCACCTTTGCTGTAGGTGCTGACCAGGGTTTAGGGATATTTTTAAGGCATTTTTGGGGCGGTTTTGGGGTTTTTCTGCCCCACCTTTGCTGTAGGTGCTGACCAGGGTTACAGGATATTTTGGGGAGGATTTTTGGGTTATTTTTGGGGGGTTTTTTTTGGGGTTTTTTGCCCCACCTTTGCTGTAGGTGCTGACCAGGTTTATAGGATATTTTGGGGAGGATTTTTGGGTTATTTTTGGGGCGGTTTTGGGGTTTTTTCTGCCCTACCTTTGCTGTAGGTGCTGACCAGGTTTATAGGTTTTTTTTAAGGTATTTTTGGGTTATTTTTGGGGCGTTTTTTGGGGTTTTTTTGCCCACCTTTGCTGTAGGTGCTGACCAGGTTTATAGGGTATTTTGGGGAGGATTTTTGGGTTATTTTGGGGGTTTTTTGGGTTTTTCTGCCCCACCTTTGCTGTAGGTGCTGACCAGGTTTACAGGATATTTTAGGGTGGATTTTTGGGTTATTTTTGGGGTGTTTTTTGGGGTTTTTTTGCCCACCCTTTGCTGTAGGTGCTGACCAGGTTTATAGGGTATTTTGGGGAGGATTTTTGGGTTATTTTTGGGGTTTTTTTGGGTTTTTTCTGCCCCACCTTTGCTGTAGGTGCTGACCAGGGTGGCGAAGTTGGCCACCAGGGTGATGGGGGGAGAAATCGGCGACGTCGGGGAGGGCGAGGGTGCGGAGCAGGGAGTGCAGGCGCTCGGCACAGAACCTGCAAAATCGGGGTTCAGGGGACCCCAAAAACCCCCAAATCACCCCAAAAAACCTCAAAAACCACCCCAAGAACCCCCCAGGGACCCCCAAAACCCCCCAGGGGAGGGTGCGGGGCAGGGAGTGCAGGCGCTCGGCACAGAACCTGCAAATCGGGGTTCAGGGACCCCAAAAAACACCTCAGGGACCCCAAAAACCCCCCAAAAACCCCCATAACCACCCCAAAATACCCTAAAACCACCCCAAAACCCCCCAGGGGAGGGTGCGGGGCAGGGAGTGCAGGCGCTCGGCACAGAACCTGCAAAATCGGGGTTCAGGGGCCCCCAAAAACCCCAAAATCACCCAAAAAACACCTAAAAAGCACCCTAAAACCCCCATAACCACCCCAAAATACCCTAAAACCACCCCAAACCCCCCCAGGGGAGGGTGCGGAGCAGGGAGTGCAGGCGCTCGGCACAGAACCTGCAAAACGGGGTTCAGGGACCCCAAAAAAACCAAAAATCACCCCAAAAAACCTCAAAAACCACCCCAAAAACCCCCATAACCACCCCAAAAAACCTCAAAAACCACCCCAAGAACCCCCCAGGGACCCCAAAACCCCCCCAGGGGAGGGTGCGGAGCAGGGAGTGCAGGCGCTCGGCACAGAACCTGCAAAATCGGGGTTCAGGGACCCCAAAAACCCCAAAATCACCCCAAAAAACCTCAAAAACCCCCCAGGGACCCCAAACCCCCCCAGGGGGAGGGTGCGGGGCAGGGAGTGCAGGGCGCTCGGCACAGAACCTGCAAAAACGGGGTTTGGGGGACCCCAAAAACCCCAAAATCACCCCAAAAAAAACCTCAAAAACCACCCCAAAACCCCCCAGGGACCCAAAACCCCCAAGGGAGGGTGCGGGCAGGGAGTGCAGGCGCTCGGCACAGAACCTGCAAAACGGGGTTCAGGGACCCCAAAAAAACCAAAAATCACCCCAAAAAACCTCAAAAACCACCCCAAAAAACCCCCATAACCACCCCAAAAAACCTCAAAAACCACCCCCAAACCCCCCAGGGACCCCAAAACCACCAAGGGGAGGGTGCGGAGCAGGGAGTGCAGGCGCTCAGCACAGAACCTGCAAAATCGGGGTTCAGGGACCCCAAAAACCCCAAAATCACCCAAAAAACACCTAAAAAGCACCCTAAAACCCCCATAACCACCCCCAAAATACCCTAAAACCACCCCAAAACCCCCCAGGGACCCCAAACCCCCCCAGGGGGAGGGTGCGGGGCAGGGAGTGCAGGCGCTCGGCACAGAACCTGCAAAACGGGGTTCAGGGACCCCAAAATCACCTCAGGGACCCCAAAAACCCCCAAAAACCCCCATAACCACCCCAAAATACCCTAAAACCACCCCAAAACCCCCCAGGGACCCCAAACCCCCCCAGGGGGAGGGTGCGGGGCAGGGAGTGCAGGCGCTCGGCACAGAACCTGCAAAACGGGGTTCGGGGACCCCAAAATCACCTCAGGGACCCCAAAAACCCCCATAACCACCCCAAAATACCCTAAAACCACCCCCAAAACCCCCCAGGGGAGGGTGCGGGGCAGGGAGTGCAGGCGCTCGGCACAGAACCTGCAAAATCGGGGTTCAGGGACCCCAAAAACCCCAAAATCACCCAAAAAACACCTAAAAAGCACCCTAAAACCCCCATAACCCCCCCAAAATACCCTAAAACCACCCCCAAAACCCCCCCAGGGACCCCAAACCCCCCCAGGGGGAGGGTGCGGGGCAGGGAGTGCAGGCGCTCGGCACAGAACCTGCAAAATCGGGGTTTGGGGACCCCAAAAACCCCAAAATCACCCCAAAAAAAACCTCAAAAACCACCCCAAGAACCCCCCAGGGACCCCAAAACCCCCAGGGGAGGGTGCGGAGCAGGGAGCGCAGGCGCTCGGCACAGAACCTGCAAAACGGGGTTCAGGGACCCCAAAATCACCTCAGGGACCCCAAAAATCCCCAAAAAACCCCCATAACCACCCCAAAATACCCTAAAACCACCCCAAAACTCCCCCAGGGCGAGGGTGCGGGGCAGGGAGCGCAGGCGCTCGGCACAGAACCTGCAAAATCGGGGTTCAGGGACCCCCAAAAACCCCCAAATCACTCCAAAAACCCCAAATATCACCCCAGAGATCCCCAAACCCCAAAACCCCACCCCAAAACCACCAAAACCCCCCCAAAAATCACCCCAAGGACCCCAAAGCCACCCCAAAAACCGCCAAACCCCCACAAAAAACCCCCAATTTTTGACTCCTGATCCTGTTATTGGAGGTTTTTAGGGGTGCAGATCCCATTTTTTGGGGTCCCAAACCCATTTTCTGGGGTGCGGATCCCATTTTGGGGTTTTTTTGGGGCTCTTTAGCATATCAGAACCCATTTTTTGGGGCACAGATCCATTTTTGGCAGGTTTTTAGGGGTGCAGATCCATTTTTTGGGGTCCCAAACCCATTTTTGAGGCACAGATCCCATTTTTGGCGGGTTTTTAGGGGTGCAGATTCCATTTTTGGGGTCCCAACCCCATTTTTTGGGGTCCCAAACCCATTTTCTGGGGTGCAGATCCCATTTTTTGGGGTTTTTTGGGGCTCTTTAGACATATCAGAACCCATTTTTTGTGGTTTTTAGGGGTCCAGATCCCATTTTTTGGGTCTCAACCCCATTTTTTGGGGGTCCAGATCCCATTTTTGGGGTCCCAACCCCATTTTTTGGGGTCCCAATCCCATTTTTGGGGTGCAGATCCCATACTTTGGGGATTTTTGGGCTTTCCAGTCCCATTCTTTGAAGTTTTTTTTAGGGGTCCCAATCCCATTTTTTGGGGTCCCAACCCCATTTTTTGAGGTCCCGATCCCATTTTTGGGGTCCCAACCCCATTTTTGGGGGTCCCAATCCCGTTTTTGGGGGTGCCAGACCTGAGGGCTTGTGGTCGATGCAGACCCTGTCCCGCAGCTCCCGCAGGAAGCCGGGGGCTCTTTGGGGGGGTTTAGGGGTGCAGATCCCATTTTTTGGGGTCCAGGTCCCATTTTTGGGGTGCAGATCCCATTTTTGGGGGTTTTTAGGGGTGCAGATCCCATTTTTTGAGGTTCTCTGGGTGCAGATCCATTTTTGGGGTTTTTTTGGGGGTCTTTAGACATATCAGAACCGATTTTTTGGTGTTTTTAAGGGTGCAGATCCCGTTTTTTGGGGTTTTTAGGGGTCCCAACCCCATTTTTGCGGTCCCAAACCCAATTTTTGGGTGCAGATCCCATACTTTGGGGATTTTTGGGCTTTCCAGTCCCATTCTTTGAAGTTTTTAGGGGTGCAGATCCCATTTTTGGGGGTTTTTTAGGGGTCCCAATCCATTTTTTGGGGTCCCAACCCCATTTTTTGAGGTCCCGATCCCATTTTTGGGGTCCCAACCCCATTTTTGGGGGTCCCAATCCCGTTTTTGGGGGTGCCAGACCTGAGGGGCTTGTGGTCGATGCAGACCCTGTCCCGCAGCTCCCGCAGGAAGCCGGGGGGCTCCTTGGGGGGGTTTAGGGGTGCAGATCCCATTTTTTGGGGGTCCCGACCCCATTTTTTGGGGTGCAGATCCCATTTTTGGGGGTTTTTAGGGGTGCAGATCCCATTTTTTGAGGTTCTCTGGGGTGCAGATCCCATTTTTGGGGTTTTTTGGGGGTCTTTAGACATATCAGAACCGATTTTTTGTGTTTTTAAGGGTGCAGATCCCGTTTTTTGGGGTTTTTAGGGGTCCCAACCCCATTTTTTGGGGTCCCCAACCCCATTTTTGGGGTGCAAGAATCCCCTTTTTTGGGGTGCCAGACCTGAGGGGCTTGCGGTCGATGCAGACCCTGTCCCGCAGCTCCCGCAGGAAGGCCGGGGGGCTCAGCTGCTGCACCCGGGGTCCCCGGAGCTGCGCCCGCAGGTGCTCGACCAGCGGCGCAGGAACCCCACAAAGTGCTCGGCCGTGCGGATACTGCCCGGGACGGCCTCTGGAACGGGGAAAAACAGGGTCAGAAACACCCAAAAACCACCCCAAACCCCACAAAGTGCTCGGCCGTGCGGATGTTGCCAGGGACGGCCTCTGGAACGGGGAAAAATGGGGAAAAAATGGGAAAAATGGGGGAAAATGGGAAAAAACGGTTTTAGAAACAGCCCAAAAACCCCAAAAAACCACCCCAAAAACCACCCCAAACCCCACAAAGTGCTCGGCCGTGCGGATACTGCCCGGGACGGCCTCTGGAATGGGGAAAAACGGGGGGAAAATGGGAAAAATGGGGGGAAAAATGGGGGGAAAAATGGGGGGGAAACAGGCTGAGGGACACCCTAAAAACCATCCTGATGATTTTGTTGGTTCCCAGCAGATCCCGGTGGATCCCAAAACTCTCCCTGGGCAGGATCTGTGAGGGATCCTGGGGATCCCAAGGTGGATCCCGAGGGGTTTTGGGGTTCCCACAATCCTGATGGATCCCATCAGATTCCGGTGGATCCCAAGGTGGATCCTGAGGGGGTTTTGGGTTCCCACGATCCTGATGGACCCCAGCAGATCCCGGGGTGGATCCTGAAGGGTTTTGGGGTTCCCATGATCCCAGCAGATCCCAGTGGATCCCAGGGTGGGTCCTGAGGGGTTTGGGGGTTCCCACTATCCCAGCAGATCCCGGGGTGGATCCTGTGAGGTTTTAGGGTTCCCACGTTGCCAGCAGATCCCGGTGGATCCCAAGGTGGATCCTGAGGTGTTTTGGGGCTCCCACGATCCCGGTGGATCCCAGCGGATCCCAGCGGATCCCGTACCCCGCAGGATCTCGTCGGGCAGCACGGGGTTCCCCAGGAACAGGTCGGAGTCGCGGGCGGCGCCGGCCTCGCGCAGCCCCTGCACCAGGCGCCGGTACTCCTCGGCCAGGCGGCGCGAGTCCGACTCCTTGATCCTAAAAGGGATCCCAAATAACCCCTGAGACCCCAAATCTATCCCTGAGACCCCAAACCCCATCCCTGGGATCCCCCTGAGATCCCCCTGGGATCCCAGCCCTGCAGCCCCTGCACCAGGCGCCGGTACTCCTCGGCCAGGCGGCGCGAGTCCGACTCCTTGATCCTAAAAAGGGATCCCAAATAACCCCTGAGACCCCAAACCCCATCCCTGGGATCCCCCTGAGATCCCAAATCCCAGCCCCGCAGCCCCTGCACCAGGCGCCGGTGCTCCTCGGCCAGGCGGCGCGAGTCCGACTCCTTGATCCTAAAAAGGGATCCCAAATAACCCCTGAGACCCCAAATCTATCCCTGAGACCCCAAACCCCATCCCTGGATCCCCCTGAGATCCCCCTGGGATCCCAGCCCTGCAGCCCCTGCACCAGGCGCCGGGAGTCTGACTCCTTGATCCTAAAACGGACCCCAAAAAAACCCCTGAGACCCCAAAATCCATCCCTGGGATCCAAAAACCCCTGAGACCCCAAACCCCATCCCTGGGATCCCCTGAGATCCCAAATCCCAGCCCCGCAGCCCCTGCACCAGGCGCCGGTGCTCCTCGGCCAGGCGGCGCGAGTCCGACTCCTTGATCCTAAAACAGACCCCAAAATCCATCCCTGAGACCCCAGAATCCATCCCTGGGATCCCAAAAACCCCCGAGATCCCAAAATCCATCCCTGATCCCAAACCCCATCCCTGGAATCATCCTGAGATCCCAAAATCCATCCATGGGATCCCAAATCCCAGCCGTGCAGCCCCTGCAGCAGGCTGCGAGAGTCCGACTCCTTAATCCTAAAATGGATCCCAAAACACATCCCTGGGATCCCAAAAACCCCTGAGATCCAAAATCTCATCCATGGGATCCCAAAATCCATCCCTGACCCCAAATCCCATCTGTGGGATCACCCTGGGATCCCAAATCCATCCCTGGGATCCCAACCCCGCAGCCCCTGCACCAGGCAGCGGGAGTCTGACTCCTCGATCCTAAAATGGATCCCAAAAACCCCCTGAGACCCCAAATCCATCCCTGAGATCCCTCTGAGACCCCAAATCCCATCCCTGGGATCCCAAATCCCATCCCTGGGAGCCCAAAACCCCCAAAATCCCCCCAAAAATCCCAAATTGCCCTCGCTGACCGCTGGCCGTGGCTCTGCAGCGTTGGCCTGGCAGCGGTCAAGCGTCCGCGGGTGATGGTCACTCACCCTGAGCACCCCAAAATTCCCCCTAAGCACCCCAAAATCCATCCCTGGGACCCCACAATCCCATCCCTGGGACCCTAAATCCCCAAAACCCCCCAAATCCCCCCAAACCCCCTCGCTGACCGCTGGACGTGGCTCTGCAGCGTTGGCCTGGCAGCGGTCAAGCGTCCGGCGGGTGATGGTCACTCACCCTGAGCACCCCAAAATCCCATCCCTGGGAACCCACAATCCCATCCCTGGGACCTAAACTCCCCCAAAACCCCCCAAATCCCCCCAAAAACCCCAAATCCCCCGTCACTGACCGCTGGACGTGGCTCTGCAGCGCGGCCACGTTGGCCTGGCAGCGGTCAAGCGTCCGGCGGGTGATGGTCACTCCATGGCCTCGATGCAGACGTTGTCTGGGGGGGGGTTTGGGGTCAGGAAATCCAAAAATGCCATAAAATACCCCCCCAAAATAATCCCAAAATCCACTAAAAAAGTAACCAAAAAAACCCCCCAAAAAATCCCCCCAGAATATCTCAAAATCCACTAAAAAAAAAAAAAAAACAAAATCCCTCCAAAGTTACCCCAAAATCCACCAAAAAACCCCCAAAACCCACCCTGGGTGACCCCAAACCCCTACGAGTGACCCCAAACCCCCCCACAGTGACCCTAAACCCCCCCCAAATCCCCCCAAATCCCCCCCAAGTGACCCCAAACTGCCCTAAATGACCCCAAATCCCCTCTGAGTGACCCCAAACCCTCCCAAAATCCCCCAAACTCCCCCAAAATCCTCCCAAAATCCCCCCAAAACAACCCCAAAACCCCCCTAAGTTACCCCAAGCCCCCCCAAAATCCCCCTAAATGACCCCAAACCCCCCTAAGTGACCCCAAACCCCCCCAAAATCCCCCCTAAACGGCCCCAAATCCCTCCTAAGTGACCCCAAATTCCCCAAAATCCCCCCAAAACAACCCCAACCCCCTCCAAAATCCCCCCTAAATGACCCCAAACCCCCCCATAATGACCCCAAACCCCCCTAAATGACCCCAAAACCACACTAAATGAGCCCAAACTCCCTCAAAATGCCCCAATCCTCCCAAAATCCCCTCAAAACCCCCCTAAATGACCCCAACCCCCCCCCAAATGACCCCAAATACCCCCTGAACTATCCCAAAACTCCCCTTAAATTCCCCCCCAAACCCCCCCAAAATCCCCTCAAAACCCCCCTAAATGACCCCAACCCCCCCGGAATGACCCGAAACCTCTCCTAAGTGACCCCAAACCCCCCCAAACTCCCCCTAAATGACCCCAAACCCCCACTAAGTGACCCCAAACCCCCTCTAAATCCCCCCAAAGCCCCCCGGGACCCCCCCCAAAAGGCCCGGGGGGGGTTTGGGGCGGGGGTCCCACCGATGTTGTGCGCCTCGTCGAACACCACGACCGAGGAGCGCGCCAGCTCGGCCGACACCAGCCCCGCGATCTTGGGGTCCAGCAGGTAGTGGTAGCTGTACACCACCACGTTGGCGTGGGCCAGCTGCGGGGTTGGGGGGGTTTGGGGTCACCCAGGGGGGTTTTGGGGTCCCCAGAGGGGGTTTGGGGCCACCCAGAGGGGTTTTGGGGTCATTCAGGGGGGTTTGGGGTCATTCTGTATGGAAAAACCAAAGTGTGAATAGGGGCAGGGGAAAGAAGAAACAATTAGGGAAAGGTTTCGAGAAAGTTTTGGGGATCCCAAGGTAATTTTGGGGTTCCTCAGGGCGGTTTTGGGGTCACCCAGAGGGGTTTTGGGGTCCCCTATAAAAGTTTTGGGGTCATTCAGGGGGGTTTTGGGGTGGTTTACGGTGGTTTTGGGGTTCCCAGAGGGGATTTTGGGCTCCAGCAGGCACTGGTAGCTGCACACCACCACGTTGGCGTGGGCCAGCTGCGGGGTTGGGGGAAATTAGAGGTTTTTGGAGTCCCCAGAGGGGTTTTGGGGTCATTCAGGGGGATTTTGGGGTCATTCAGGGTCACTTGGGGGGGTTTGGGGTCATTCTGTATGGAAAAACCAAAGTGTGAATAGGGGCAGGGGAAAGAAGAAACAATTAGGGAAAGGTTTCGAGAAAGTTTTGGGGATCCCAAGGTAATTTTGGGGTTCCTCAGGGCGGTTTTGGGGTCACCCAGAGGGGTTTTGGGGTCCCCAGAGGGGTTTTGGGGTCATTCAGGGGGGTTTTGGGGTGGTTTACGGTGGTTTTGGGGTTCCCAGAGGGGATTTTGGGCTCCAGCAGGCACTGGTAGCTGCACACCACCACGTTGGCGTGGGCCAGCTGCGGGGTTGGGGGAAATTAGGGGTTTTTGGAGTCCCCAGAGGGGTTTTGGGGTCATTCAGGGGGATTTTGGGGTCATTCAGGGTCACTTGGGGGGGTTTGGGGTCATTCTGTATGGAAAAACCAAAGTGTGAATAGGGGCAGGGGAAAGAAGAAACAATTAGGGAAAGGTTTCGAGAAAGTTTTGGGGATCCCAAGGTAATTTTGGGATTCCTCAGGGCGGTTTTGGGGTCACCCAGAGGGGTTTTGGGGTCACCCAGAGGGGTTTGGGGTCAT
>NC_087508.1:418012-519176 GCF_036417665.1 Passer domesticus | reverse complement strand
CTCCTTAAACCCCAAATCTGGGGGTCCCAAACCTCTTAATTTGGGGTCACAGAGCCCCCAGCTCCCCAAACCTCGGGGCTCCCCCCACCCCAAACTCCCACGGGACCCCCTGGGAATGGGGGTGGGGGGATCCTGGGAATTTTGGGGCATCCTGGGAATTTTGGGGGGATCCTGGCAACTTTGGGGCATCCTGGGAATTTTGGGGGGGATCCTGGGAATTTCGGGGTGTGCTTCAACCCGTCCCCCTCCCCAATTTGGGGTCTCCACCCCCCAAATTTGGGGTCGTTCCCCCCCCCCCCAGCTGGACCCCCTGGAGCCCCGAGCGACGCCGACCCCCAAGGTACCCCTCCCCCACCCTCTCCCTGCCCCTTTCCTGGGGTTGAACCCCAAAATTAACCCAAAACCCCCCCATTTTGGCGTCCCCCCCAGCGCCCCCACGGCGCCGCGCTCTTCGCCGTGCTCTCCCTGCTC
The DNA here is from genome assembly GCF_036417665.1 of Passer domesticus. NCBI lineage: Eukaryota > Metazoa > Chordata > Aves > Passeriformes > Passeridae > Passer > Passer domesticus. The sequence goes on along the minus strand of NC_087508.1, from coordinate 518,705 downwards.
TTCCTCCTCACCCTCCTCCTCCTCCTCCACCTGCGCCCCCGCGGCGCCGCCGACGTCCCCTGCGGGGACACCTGCAGGTAAGGCCGGCTTTTGGGGCGAGGGACCCCCCGGGACCCCCCAAAAACCCCCAAATTCTCAGGATCGTGCTGGTGGAGAGCATCCCCGAGGGCATGGCGGCGGCGGCGGCCGGCGCGGCCACGTCCGAGGCGTGGCTGGGGCTGCTGGCCGCGGCGCGGCGCAGCGTGGACATCGCCTCCTTCTACTGGACACTGACCAACGCCGACACGGGCACGCGCGAGCCCAGCGCCGCACAGGTGCGACACGCCTCACACACTTCCCTCCCAGTTTTTGCCCTTTTTTTGCCCTTTTTTCGCCCATTTTTTGCCTTTCTTACACCCATTTTTGCTCCCTTTTTTGCTTGGTTTTGCTTGATTTTGCCCAATTTTTTGCCCATTTTTTGCTCCATTTTGTGCCCGTTTTTTCCCAGTTCTATCGAATTTTTCCCTATTTTTTGGTCCATTTTTAACCCATATTTACCCTTTTTTGCCCATTTTTCATTATTTTTTCCTTGCTTTTTGCCCATTTTTGCACAATTTTGCGCAATTTTTGCTCCATTTTTTGCCCCATTTAGTGGCCGTTTTTTCCCAGTTTTGTCCATTTTTTCCCCTGTTTTTTTTGCCCTTTTTTGCCCATTTTTTGCCCATTTCTGTCCCTTTTCCCTGTGTCCTGCTGGCCGGGGCGCGGCGCAGCGTGGACATCGCCTCCTTCTACTGGACACTGACCAACGCCGACACGGGCACGCGCGAGCCCAGCGCCGCACAGGTGCGACGCGCCTCACACACTTCCTCCCAGTTTTTGCCCTTTTTTTGCCCTTTTTTCGCCCATTTTTTGCCCTTCTTACACCCATTTTTGCTCCCTTTTTTGCTTGGTTTTGCTTGATTTTGCCCAATTTTTTGCCCATTTTTTGCCCCATTTTATGCCCATTTTTTCCCAGTTCTGTCCATTTTTTCCCCAGTTTTTTGCTCATTTTTAACCCATTTTTACCCTTTTTTGTCCTTTTTCTGCCCTTTTTACGCTCATATTTACCCTCTATTTTGCTTGGTTTTGCTTGATTTTTGCCCAATTTTTTGCCCATTTTTTGCTCCATTTTGTGCCCGTTTTTTCCCAGTTCTATCGAATTTTTCCCTATTTTTTGGTCCATTTTTAACCCATATTTACCCTTTTTTGCCCATTTTTCATTATTTTTTCCTTGCTTTTTGCCCATTTTTGCACAATTTTGCGCAATTTTTGCTCCATTTTTTGCCCCATTTAGTGGCCGTTTTTTCCCAGTTTTGTCCATTTTTTCCCCTGTTTTTTTTGCCCTTTTTTGCCCATTTTTGCCCATTTCTGTCCCTTTTCCCTGTGTCCTGCTGGCCGGGGCGCGGCGCAGCGTGGACATCGCCTCCTTCTACTGGACACTGACCAACGCCGACACGGGCACGCGCGAGCCCAGCGCCGCACAGGTGCGACGCGCCTCACACACTTCCCTCCCAGTTTTTGCCTTTTTTTGCCCTTTTTTCGCCATTTTTTGCCCTTCTTACACCCATTTTTGCTCCCTTTTTTGCTTGGTTTTGCTTGATTTTGCCCAATTTTTTGCCCATTTTTTGCCCCATTTTATGCCCATTTTTTCCCAGTTCTGTCCATTTTTTCCCCAGTTTTTTGCTCATTTTTAACCCATTTTTACCCTTTTTTGTCCTTTTTCTGCCCTTTTTACGCTCATATTTACCCTCTATTTTGCTTGGTTTTGCTTGATTTTTGCCCAATTTTTTGCCATTTTTTGCTCCATTTTGTGCCCGTTTTTTCCCAGTTCTATCGAATTTTTCCCTATTTTTTGGTCCATTTTTAACCCATATTTACCCTTTTTTGCCCATTTTTCATTATTTTTTCCTTGCTTTTTGCCCATTTTTGCACAATTTTGCGCAATTTTGCTCCATTTTTTGCCCCATTTAGTGGCCGTTTTTTCCCAGTTTTGTCCATTTTTTCCCCTGTTTTTTTTGCCCTTTTTTGCCCATTTTTGCCCATTTCTGTCCCTTTTCCCTGTGTCCTGCTGGCCGGGGCGCGGCGCAGCGTGGACATCGCCTCCTTCTACTGGACACTGACCAACGCCGACACGGGCACGCGCGAGCCCAGCGCCGCACAGGTGCGACGCGCCTCACACACTTCCCTCCCAGTTTTTGCCCTTTTTTTGCCCTTTTTTCGCCCATTTTTTGCCCTTCTTACACCCATTTTTGCCCTTTTCTTGCCCATTTTTTCCTCTTTTTTTCGCCCATTTTCTGCCCATTTTTCCTCCTTTTTGCCTTGTTTTTTTGCCTGGGTTTTTTACCCACATTTGCATGATTTTGCCCATTTTTACACACTTTTGCCCTTTTTTTGCCCAATTTTTACCCATTTTTTGCCTGGGTTTTGCCCATTTTTTGCCTAATTTTTACCTGTTTTTCCCATTTTTTTTCCCCATTTTTTTCCATTTTTTTGCCCATTTTTGCTCCTTTTTTTGCTTGGTTTTGCCTGTTTTTGCCCCATTTTTGCCAATTTTTTCCCATGTTTTTTTTGCCCATTTTTGCCCATTTTTGCCCATTTCTGTCCCTTTTCCCTGTGTCCTGCTGGCCGGGGCGCGGCGCAGCGTGGACATCGCCTCCTTCCACTGGACACTGACCAACGCCGACACGGGCACGCGCGAGCCCAGCGCCGCACAGGTGCGACGCGCCTCACACACTTTTTGTCCTTTTTTTCGCCTTTTTTTGGCCATTTTTTTTCCCATGTATACCTATTTATGCTCCTTTTTTTGCTTGGATTTGTGTGGTTTTACCCCATTTTTTGCCCATTTTTTTCCCCATTTCCCCCCCATTTCCCCCCCCCTTTCCCCCCATTCTCCCCCATTCCCCCATTTTTCTCCCATTTCCCTCCCATTCTCCCATTCCCCCGTTTATTCCCCATTTCCCCCTTTTTCCCCCATTCTGCCCCCATTTCCCCCATTTTCCCCCCTTTTTTCCCCCATTTCCCCCCATCTCTCCCCCATTTCCCCCCCCTTTTCCCCCATTTTCCCCGATTTTCCCCTTTTCCCCCCATTTTCCCCCCCATTTCCCCCACCATTCCACCCCCATTTTCTGCCATTTCTCCCTATTTTTCCCCATTTTACCTGGTCCCCCCCTTTTTTCCGCCATTTCCCCCATTTCTCCCCATTTTCCCCCATTTTTCCCCCAATTTTCTCCATTTCCCCTCTTTTTCCCCCGTTTTCCCCCCATTCCCCCCTATTTTTCCCAGTTTTTTCCCCCATTTCTCCCCCATTCCCCCCCATTTTTCTCTGTTTTTTTCCTGGGTTTTCCCTAATTTCCCCCATTTTTCCCCATTTTCCCCCCATTTCCCCCCCCATTTTTCCCCCATTCCCCCCCCATTTTTCCCTGTTTTTTTCCTGGGTTTTCCCTAATTTCCCCCTTTCTCCCCATTTCTCCCCATTTTTCCCCATTTTTCCCCATTTCCCCCATTCCCTCCCTCAGGGCGAGCGGGGTCCTGGCGGAGCTGCGGCGGTTGCCGGCCCGCGGCGTGGCCGTGCGCGTGGCGGTCAGCGCGCCCTCGCCCACGGCGCCGCTGGACGACCTGCGGGCGCTGGAGCGCAGCGGTGAGCGGGGCCGGGGCCACCCCCCATCCGGGGGTCCCGGGCGGGGGTCTCGGGGTGGGGGGGGATGGCGGTGGGAAACGCCCGATGCCGCCGCAGGCGCGGCCGGTGCGCGCCGTGGACCTGCCGCGCCTCACCGGCGGCGTGCTGCACACCAAGTTCTGGCTGGTGGACGGCGCCCACCTCTACATCGGCAGCGCCAACATGGACTGGAGGGCCTTGACGCAGGTGGGTCCCAATGGGGCGGGGACGAGCCCGATGGGGTCGGTGTGGGACCCCATGGATGGTGCCAAACCCAATGGGGTCGGTGTGGGACCCCATGGATGGTCCCAAACCCAATGGGGTCGGTGTGGGACCCCATGGATGGTCCCAAACCCAATGGGGTCGGTGTGGGACCCCATGGATGGTCCCAGACCCGATGGGGTCGGTGTGGGACCCCATGGATGGTCCCAAACCCGATGGGGTCGGTGTGGGACCCCATGGATGGTCCCAAACCCGATGGGATTGGTGTGGGGACCCCATGGATGGTCCCAGACCCAATGGGGTTGGTGTGGGACCCCATGGATGGTCCCAAACCCGATGGGATTGGCCCCAAACCCGATGGGGTCGGTGTGGGACCCCATGGATGGTCCCAGACCCAATGGGGTTGGCCCCAAACCCGATGGGGTCGGTGTGGGACCCCATGGATGGTCCCAAACCCGATGGGGTTGGTGTGGGACACAATGGGATTGGTGCCAAGCCCAATGGATGGTCCCAAACCTGATGGGGTCGGTGTGGAACCCAATGGGTGGTCCCAAACCCGATGGGATTGGCCCCAAACCCAATGGATGGTCCCAAACCCGATGGGGTTGGTGTGGGACACAATGGATGGTCCCAAACCCTGATGGGGTCGGTGTGGGACCCCATGGATGGTCCCAAACCCAATGGATGGTCCCAAACCCGATGGGATTGGTCCCAAACCCAATGGGGTTGGTGTGGAACCCAAGGAATGGTGCCAAACCCAACGTGAATGGTGCCAAACCCAATTGGGTGATGCCAAACCCAATGAGCTTGACCCAAACCCAATGAGCTTGACCCAAAACCCAACTGAACGATGCCAAACCCACCGGCTGGCACTCAACGCAAGGCCGTGGGCACCACCCAACCCCGGCACCGGGGCTGCCCCCGCGCCCTGCCCGTCCCACGAGCCGCCGGCGCCGCTCGCCGCAGGTGAAGGAGCTCGGAGCCGCCATCTACAACTGCAGCTGCCTGGCCCAAGATCTGGGCAAGATCTTCGAGGCCTACTGGGCCCTGGGCGTCCCCGGCGCGTCCATCCCGGCGCCGTGGCCGGAGAGTTTCTCCACCTCCATCAACCTGCAGACGCCGCTGGAGGTGACGCTCAACGACACCGCCGCCGCCGTCTTCTTCTCGGTAGGGGTCACCGCCGGGGGTCTCTGGGGGTCTCCGTGGGTCCCTGGGGGTCTTCGGGAGTCACCAGGGGTCTCTGGGGGTCACCAGGGGTCTCCTGGGTTTCTGGGGGTCTCCAGGGGTCTCCAGGAGTCTCTGGGAGTCTCTGGGAGTCTCTGGGGGACACCAGGGGTCTCCAGAGATCTCCAGGGTCCCTGGGGGTTCCTGAGGCTCTCCGGGGATCTCCAGGGGTCTCCGGGGCTCTCTGGGGGTCCCTGGGGATCTCTGCGGCTCTCTGGGGGTCTCCAGGGGTCCCTGGGGGTCACCGGGAACTCTGGGGGTCTCCAGGGGTCATCAGGGACTCCGGGGGTCTCTGGGGTCTCTGGGGCTCTCCAGGGGTCTCCAATGTCTCTGGGAATCTCCAGGGTCCCTGGGGGTCTCCGGGGTCTCTAGGGGTCACTAGGGACTCCGGGGGTCTCCAGGGTTTCTGGGGCTCTCCGGGGGTCTCAGGGGGTCTCCAGGGTTCTCAGGGTGTCCCTGGGGGTCCCCGGGGCTCTCCGGGGGTCTCAGGGTGTCCCTGGGGCTCCCTGGGGTCCCTGGGGGTCCCCGGGCTCTCCGGGGGTCTCAGGGTGTCCCTGGGGCTCCCTGGGGTCCCTGGGGGTCTCAGGGGCTCTCTGGGGGTCTCAGGGTGTCCCTGGGGGTCCCCGGGGCCTCTCCGGGGGTCTCCAGGCTGTCCAGGGGTCCCTGGGGGTCCCCGGGGCTCTCTGGGGGTCTCAGGATGTCCCCCCCCGGCGCCGACCCCCGTGTGCCGGCCCGGCAGAGCTCCCCGGCGCCGCTGTGCGCCGCGGGCCGCACGCCGGACCTGGAGGCGCTGCTGGCCGTCATCGACGGCGCCGAGGCCTTCGTGGACGTGGCGGTGATGAGCTACGTGCCGGGCACCGAGTTCTCGCGGCCGCGGCGCTTCTGGCCGGCCATCGACGAGCGGCTGCGGCGCGCCGCGGTGGAGCGCGGCCTGCGGCTGCGGCTGCTGGCCGGCTGCTGGCCCCACAGCCACCCGGCCATGTTCCCCTTCCTGCGCTCGCTGGCCGCGCTCGCCGACAACCGCACCGGCTACCGCGTGCAGGTGGTGCGTGCCGCGGTGACACGGGGGTGGTGGCATCGGGGGTGGCACCGGGGGGCTGGCAGTGCCACCAGGGTGGTGGCGGCATCAGGGGGTGGCATCAGGGGTGGAGGTGACATCGGAGAGTGGCAGTGGCACCAGCAGTGGAGGTGACATCGGGGGTGGTGGTGGCATCGGGGGTGCCGCGACCTCAGGGGGGTGGCATCACGGGTGGCAGCATCAGGGGTGGAGGTGACATCGGGGGTGGAGGTGACATCAGGGATGGTGGTGGCACCAGGGGGCTGGCAGTGCCTTAAAGGTTGGCAGTGTCATGAGGGCTGGCAGTGCCACCAGGGGCAGGGGTGGCACCGGGGGGTGGTGGCACCAGGGGTGAAGGTGACATCGGGGGTGGAGGTGGCATCAGGGGTGGTGGCATCAGGGGGGTGGTGGCATCAGGGTTGGAGGTAACATCAGGGGTGGTGGTGGCACCGGGGGGCTGGCAGTGCTTTTAAAGTTTGGTGGTGCCATCAGGGGTCGCAGTGCCACCAGGGGCACTGGTGGGGTGGTGGTGGCATCAGGGGTCATGGTGGCATCAGGAGGAGTGGTGGCATCGGGGAGGTGGTGCCACCGGGGATGGTGACATCAGGGGGGGGTGGTGGCATCAAGGGTGGAGGTGACATTGGGAGCGGTGGTGGCACCAGCGGTGGAGGTGACATCGGGGATGGTGGTGGCATCAGGGGGGGTGGCATCAGGGGTGGCAGTCCCTTTAAAGGGTGACAGTCCCCCTCAGGGGTGTGACAATCTCTTCAGGGGTGTGCAATGTACTCAGGGGTGTGACAGTGCCCTCAGGGTGGTGACAGTCACTTTGGGGTGGGTGACAATCCCCTCAGGGGTGTGACAGTCGCCTCAGCATGGTGACAATCCCCTCGGGGAGTGACAATGCCGTTATGGGGGGTGACAGTGCCATCAGGGTGGTGACAATCCCCTTGGGGTGGGTGACAATCCCCTCAGGGTGGTGACAATCCCCTCAGAGGGTGTGACAATCCCCTAGGGAGGTGACAGTCCCCTCAGGGTGGTGACAATCTCCTCAGGGTGTGAGAATCCCCTCAGGATGGGTGACAGTCCCCTCGGGGTGGTGGACAGTCACTTCAGGGTGGGTGACAATCCCCTCGGGGTGGGTGACAGTCACTTCAGGGTGGGTGACAATCCCCTCGGGGTGGTGACAGTCACTTCAGGGTGGGTGACAGTCCCCTCGGGGTGGGTGACAGTCCCGTCAAGGTGGTGACAGTCCCCTCAGGGTGGTGACAGTCCCGTGTCCCTCAGCGGCTGTTCCTGGTGCCGGCCAGCGTGGTGGCGCAGAGCCGCAGGGTGGTGACAGTCACTTTGGGGTGGTGACAGTCACTTGGGGTGGTGACAGTCACTTTGGGGTGGGTGACAATCACTTCAGGGTGGGTGGCAATCCCTTGGGGTGGTGACAGTCTCCTGTGTCCCTCAGCGGCTGTTCCTGGTGCCGGCCAGCGCGGCGCAGAGCCGCAGGGTGGTGACAATCCCCTTGGGGTGGGTGACAATCACTTCAGGGTGGGTGACAGTCACTTTGGGGTGGGTGACAGTCCCCTCAGGGTGGTGACAGTCCCTTCTGTCCCCGGGGTAGCGGCTGTTCCTGGTGCCGGCCAGCGCGGCGCAGAGCCGCATCCCCTTCGCCCGCGTCAGCCACACCAAGTACATGGTGACCGACAAGGCCGCCTACGTGGGTGAGCGCGGGGCCACGGCGGGTTTGGGGTCATTTGGGGTGTTCCGGGGAGTTTTGGGGTGATTCGGGGTGATTTGGGGTGATTCGGGGTGGTTTGGGGTGATTCGGGGTGGTTTGGTAATTTTTGGGGTGGTTTGGGGAGTTTTAGGGCCTTTTGGGGTGGTTTGGGGCCGTTTGGGGGGCGTTTTGGGGAGCATTTGGAGGCGTTTTGGCCTGTTATAGGGCATTTTGGAGAGTTTTGGGGTGTTTTGGGGGAATTTTGGGGCGTTTTAGGGGTGTTTTGGCAGGTTATAGGGCATTTTGCAGAGTTTCGGTGTGTTTTGGAGGAATTCGGGCCGTTTTAGGGCATTTTGGGTGCATTTGGGGTTGTCTTGGGGTGGCTTTGTGGTATTTTGGGGCCTTTTAGGGCATTTTGGGGTATTTTGGTGTGGCTTTGTGATATTTCGGGCCACTTTAGAGCATTTTGGGTGCATTTGGGGGTATTTTGGTATGGCTTTGTGACATTTCAGGCCGTTTTAGAGCATTTTGGTGTGGCTTTGTGATATTTTGGGCCATTTTAGGGCATTTTGGGTGGATTTTGGGTGCATTTTGGGGTATTTTGGTGTGGCTTTGTGGTCTTTTGGGCCGTTTTAGGGCATTTTGGGGTTGGTTTGGGGTGGCTTTGTGGTATTTCAGGCCGTTTTAGGGCATTTTGGGTTCATTTTGGGTGCATTCTGGCTACATTTTGGGTGCATTTGGGGGTATTTTGGAGTGGCTTTGTGATATTTCGGGCCGTTTTAGAGCATTTTGGGTGCATTCTGGGTACATTTTGGGTACATTTTAGGTGCATTTTGGGTACATTTTGGGTGCATTTTGGGTACATTTTGGGTGCATTTGGGGTGCATTCTGGGTACATTTGGGTACATTTTGGTTGCATTCTGGGTACATTTGGGTACATTTTGGTTGCATTCTGGGTACATTTGGGTACATTTTAGGTGCATTCTGGGTACATTTGGGTACATTTTGGGTGCATTTTTGGGTGCATTCTGGGTACATTTTGGGTACATGTTGGTTGCATTCTGGGTACATTTGGGTACATTTTGGGTGCATTCTGGGTACATTTGGGTACATTTTGGGTGCATTCTGGGCTGAACCCCCCCGTCCCCCTCCCCACACTGCCCCCCAGGCACATCCAACTGGTCCGGGGATTACTTCGAGCGCACGGCGGGCTCGGCGCTGGTGGTGGCGCAGCCCGGGCCGGGCCCCGGCTCCTTCCGGAGCGGCTCGGGGCCGTCTTCGAGCGGGACTGGAGCTCCGGGCACAGCGTGGACATCGGCGACACCGCGGGCTGGGCCGGGCGCTGCGGGCCCCGCTAGCGCCGGGGGGACGCGCGGGGGCCGCGGGTTTGGGGGGGGAAATAAAAGAAACGGGTTTTGTGGAGGTGGCGGCGGTGTGGTGCGTGGTGGTTGGACCCCCAAACGCGTCCCTGAATTGCCAAACTCCTCCCTGCACCCCGCAAAACCCTCTCTGGACCCCCAAAACCCATCCCTGGACCCCCAAAACCATCCCTGGACCCCAAACCCCACCCACAGTCACCCAAACTCCTCCCTGAACCCCCCAAACTCCCCCAAACCCCTTCCTGGACCCCCAATCCCATCCCTGGACCCCCAAAACCCATCCCTGGACCCCCAAACCCATCCCTGGACCCACAATCCCATCCCTGGACCCCAAACCCCACCCACAGTCACCCAAACTCCTCCCTGAACTCCCCCAAATCCCTCCCTGGACCCCCAAATTCCTCCCTCGTTCCCCAATCCCATCCCTGGACCCCCAAAACACTTCTTGGACCCCCAAACCCCTCCCTAGACCTCCAAACCACTTCCTGGACCCCCCAAACCCCACCCTCGACCCCAAAACTCTTCCCTGGACCCCCAAACCCCCTCCCTCGACCCCCAAACCCACCCCTGGACCCCCAATCCCATCCCCTCGACCCCCCAAACCCACCCCTGGACCCCCCAGCCCCATCACACTCCAGTTTTTTTTTGGGATTAACATTTATTCTGGCCAAAACAAGCGCGAGGGGCCGGGGTGGGGGGCAACAGCCTCGTGCCCCCCTTCCCTGGTTAACAGAAACACCCCAAAAATGGGCGAAAAAGCCTCAAAGCTTCCCCAAAAAAAAGCCGGATTAGGAATTTGGGAGGGAGGGAGGGAGTTAGAGAGGGTCTGGGGGAGCTCCGTCACCGCTTCGGGGGGTCCCCAGAGCCCCCCCAGGCCGGGAGGGGGGGGGAGCTCATGGCTCGCCGCAGATTTGGGGGCTCAGCACCAGCTGCGGCAGCTGGAATTTGGGGGTCCCCTCGCCCCGGAGCCCCCCGGGATCGCAGCGGGAGGAGACCCCCCCGGCCGCAGGGATTTGGGGGTCCCCGGGGCAGAGCTCCACGTCGGGGAACCGCATCCTCCCCACCTTGGGGGGCTCCGGCGAGGCGCCCCCGGGGGTGAAACCCACCCTGGGCACCCAGCGGCGGCGCCGGGGGTTCCCATCCCGGGGGGCTCCCCCTTCCTCAGGGCCCGGCTTGGAGCCGCCCCTCCTCATCCTCGCCGAGGATCCCGCGCCGCTCCCGGAGGAGCCGGCCCCGAATTTGGGGAGTTTCACCCCAAAGCGGCGCCCGGGCGGCTCCGAGGTGCCGTCCAAGCCCGGCGGCGCCAGCTCCAGCAGCGGCACCTTCAGCCCCGGCGGCTCCGCAGCCCGGCGGGGCTCGGCGCGCCCCGGGGCCGCTTCGGGTCCCGGCAGGGCGAACCCCACGGCGGGGATGGGGATCCGGGGCGGCCACGGCGGCGCCGAAGCCCCCCGAGGTTTCGGCCGGGAGCGGAGGGTCGCGGCGGGCTCCGGGGCCGTCCAGCCCAGGATCAGGCTCTCGGCGCTGCCCCCCCCGTTTCGGGGGGCGCCTTGGGGACCCCCCCGGGGCGGAGGTCGGGGCTGGAGCCCCCCGAATTTCGGCAGCGCCGCCGCCGCGATGCCGAACCGCGGGGCGCGGAGCCGCGGGGGACCCCGGGGCGCCGCCGAGCCCCAGGCGGGGACCGTCCTCGATGTCACCGAAGGGCGCCAGCGACAACTTGGGGACCTTCAGCTTGGCCCCCGCGTCTCCCACCGCGCCCAGATCCAGCTCCACGCTGGGAATGGCGATGCCGGGGGGCGACGCCGGCGGGGTCCCGCCGCCCTCCCGCAGCTTGGCCAGCGCCCACCCCAGGCGGGGCAGGCGGAATTTGGGGGGCTTGGGGGCGATTTCCACCGCCGGAGCCTCCAGCTCGCGGCTGAGCTTCCGCAGCCCCTCGGCAAAGCGGGACCCCGCGCCCGGGCTGCCGCCGGGGGGCTCCGGGCCGGCGCGGCCGAGCTCCGGGGCCAGCTCCACGGCGGCTTTGGGGACATCGATGGGGACGGAGGGGACGCGGAGCGCCGGGAAGCCAACCCGAGCGCCCGGCGCCCCCTCCCCATCTCCCCCGGCGCCACCGGGGGTCGCGGCCGGGCCGCCCTTGGCCCACGGGGGTGGGCTCAGCCCCAGGGAGCCCCCGGGAGCCGCCAGCTCCACGGCCGGGACGCGGGGCCCCGCGGCGGGCGCGGGGGGCTCGGGCAGCGGGCTCCGGGCCGCGGCCGCTTCCCGCACGGTGAGGCGGGGGCGCGGCGGGCGCGGGGGCTCCGGGGGCACCGGCGGCACCGGGCCGGGGGCGCCGCGGGGCTTGGGCAGCTTGGGCAGCTTGGGCAGGGCCAGCTCCACCGAGAGCGGCGCGGCGGCGGCGGGCGGGACCGGAGCGGCGGGCGTCGGGGTGGGCTGGGGGGCGACGGGGGGATGTGGGGAGCCCCGGCATGCACGGGGAGCCCAAACACCCCCAAAACACATCCACGGGGACCCCCCAAACACCCCAAAACACATCCACTGGGAACCCAAACACCCCCAAAACACATCCACGGGGACCCCAAACACATCCACGGGGACCCCCCAAACACCCCAAAACACATCCACACGGAGCCCCAAACACCCCAAAACCCATCCACAGGGACCCAAAACACATCCACAAGGACCCCCCAAACACCCCAAAACACATCCACAGGGACCCAAAACACATCCACAGGGAGCCCCAAACACCCCAAAATACATCCACAGGGACCCCAAACACCCCCAAAACACATCCACGGGGACCCCAAACACCCCCAAAACACATCCACGGGGAACCCCAAACACCCCAAAACCTCACCCCCCATCCACAGGGACCCTTCGCCAGCCTCAGGGACCACTCCCCCATCCACAGGGACCCCCAAACACCCGAAACCTCACACCCCCTCTCCACCGGGACCCCTCCCCACCCACGGGGACCCCCCCAAACACCCCCCTCCATGGGGACCCCCAAACTCCCCCCCTCCGTGGGGACCCCCCCAGACACCCCCCACCCACAGGGACCCCTCCCCACCCACAGGGACCCCCAAAACCCCCCCCTCCGTGGGGCCCCCGAGCCGCACCAGCCTGGCCGCGCCGTCCCGCTGTCCCTCGGGGGTCCCGGGGGTCCCGGGGGTCCCGGGGGTCGCCCGCCGCAGGAGCAGGGACACGCGGCAGCCCCCGGCCCCCTCCAGCAGCCGCCCCACGGCCTCGGGGGACGCGGCCTCGAAGGACACCCGCGCCCCCAGGACACGGTCACCTGCGGGGACAGCCCGGGGGCGCTGTCACCCCAGTGCCAGCCCCAGTGTCACCCTGTCACCCTCAGAGTCACCCTGTCACCCCCTGTGTCACCCCCAGTGTCACCCTGTCACCCCCCAGTACCAGCCCCAGTGTCCCCCCCAGTGTCACCAGTGCCAGCCCCAGTGTCCCCCCAGTGTCACCAGTGCCAGCTCCAGTGTCACTTTGTCACCCCCTGTGTCACCCTGTCACCCCCAGTGTCACCTTGTCATCCCCAGTGTCACCAGTGCCAGCTCTGGTGTCACCCTGTCACCTCCAGTGCCACCCCCAGTGTCACCTTGTCACCCCCAGTGTCACCTTGTCACCCCCAGTGCCAGCTCCGGTGTCCCCCAGTGTCCCTCCCATTGTCCCCCAGTTCCTCCAGTGGCTCCCGAGTGTCCCCCAGTCCCCCCAGTGTCCCCCTGGTGTCCCCCCAGTCCCCCCAGTGTCCCCCAGTCCCCCCAGTGTCCCCCTGGTGTCCCCCAGTCCCCCCAGTGTCCCCCAGTCCCCCCAGCGTCCCCTCCCAGTGTCCCCAGTGTCCCCCAGTCCCCCCAGTGTCCCCCCCCCGGTGTCCCCCAGTCCCCCCAGTGTCCCCCCAGTCCCTCCCAGTGTCCCCCCCCGGTGTCCCCAGTGTCCCCCAGTCCCCACAGCGTCCCCTCCCAGTCCCCCCAGTGTCCCCCAGTCCCCCCCAGCGTCCCCTCCCAGTGTACCCAGTGTCCCCCAGTCCCTCCCAGTGTCCCCCCCCGGTGTCCCCCAGTCCCTCCCAGTGTCCCCAGTGTCCCCCAGTCCCCCCAGTCCCCCCGGTGTCCTCACCCTGGCGCAGCCGCAGGGATTTGGGGGCCTCGGCCACGAAGACCCCGTGGCTGTCGCGGGCCAGGCGGAGCCCCCCTCCCCAATTCGGAGCCCGGGCCCAGCTCCAGCAGCTCCTGGCAGGGGAGGGGGCACAGGGGGACATTGGTGGGGGGAAATCCCTCGGTGACCCCTCCCCAGCCCCGGGTCCCCCCCTTGCAGACCCCTCCTCACCTCCATGGCGGGGGGTCCCTCTTTTGGGGCGTCTCGGGGGGGAACGAGCAGAGGTCGGTGGTGATGGGTCCTGGGAAAGGGGCACAGAGACCCCCAAACCCTCACTGCAGCCCCCCGAACCCCAGTGCAGCCCCAAATCCCACTACAGCCCCCCAAATCCCCTCAAACTCTGTCAGAGACCCCCAAACCCCACTACAGCCCACCAAATCCCCCCCAAAATCCACCCAAAACCCACTACAGCCTACCAAATCCCGCCCCAAAATTCCTCCAAACCCCATCAAATCCCCCCAAATCCCATCAAATCCCCCCAGATCCCTCCAAACCCCCCACAACCCCCCAGATCCCCCCCCGCTGCATCCCCAAACCCCATCCCAGCTCCCCAAATCCCCCCTCAAACCCAATCATGGCCCCCCAAATCCCATTAAGGCGCCCCAAATCCCCCCCAAACCCAATCACAGCCCCCCAAATCTCCTCCAAATCGTCCTCAAACCCATCAAATCCCCCCAAATCCCCCCAAACCCCATCACATCCCCCCCAAACCCCATCAAATCCCCCCAAATCTCCCCCAAACCCCACCAAATCCCCCCAAACCCCTTTCCAGCCCCACAAATCCCCCCCAAACCTCATCACATCCCCCCAAACCCCATCAAATCCCCCCAAATCCCCCCCAAACCCCATCACATCCCCCCAAACTCCATCACATCCCCACCAAATCCCCCCCCAAACCCCATCCCAGCCCCCAAATCCCCCCAAATCCCATCAAATCCCCCCCAAACCCCATCACATCCCCACAAATCCCCCCCAAACCCCATCAAATCCCCCGGAACCCCACCAAATCCCCCCCAAACCCCATCAAATCCCCCAAATCCCCCCCAAACCCCACCAAATCCCCCCCAAACCCCATCAAATCCCCCCAAATCCCCCCCCAAACCCCATCAAATCCCCCCCCAAACCCCCCAAATCCCCCCAGCCCCATGGCGGCCCCTTTTCCCAGCCCGCACCCCGAGTTCCCCTCCTCACCGTCCCGCTGTGCCGCTGCTCTGCCGGCGGCTCCACGTCCCCCCCACCCCCAGCCTGGGGACCCCCCCCTTTTTTGGAATCCCCCCTCCCCCCACGCAGCCTCGGGACAAGGGGGGTCCTTGTCCTGCCCCCCCCACCGGGAATTCCGGAATTTGGGGGAATCAGCAGAAATTCCCGTGGGATGGAGCCGGGCCCGAGGCCGGGATGGGGGTGGGACAGGGGGGAGAGACCTCGGGGACCCCCCAAAACCTCCCCATGACCCCCTAAACCCCCCTCATAACCCCCCTAACACCCCTGGGACCCCCTAAACCACCCCTGGGACCCCCAAAACCTCCCCATAACCCCCTAAACCCCCCTCATAACCCCCATAACACCCCTGGGGACCCCCTAAACCACCCCTGGGACCCCCAAAACCTCCCCATAACCCCCTAAACCCCCCTCATAACCCCCCTAACACCCCTGGGACCCCCTAAACCACCCCTGGGACCCTCAAAATCTCCCCATAACCCGCATAACACCCCTGGGAACCCCCCATAACACCCCTGGGACCCCCTAAACCACCCCTGGGACCCCCAAAACCTCCCCATAACCCCCTAAACCCCCCCTCATAACCCCCATAACACCCCTGGGACCCCCTAAACCACCCCTGGGACCCTCAAAATCTCCCCATAACCCCTTAAATCACCTCTGGGACTCCCTAAACCACCCTTGTGACCCCCTAAACCCCCCTCATAACCCCCCACAACACCCCTGGGACCCCCCAAATGTCCCCTGTG
The DNA here is from genome assembly GCF_036417665.1 of Passer domesticus. Taxonomy (NCBI): domain Eukaryota; kingdom Metazoa; phylum Chordata; class Aves; order Passeriformes; family Passeridae; genus Passer; species Passer domesticus. The sequence goes on along the minus strand of NC_087508.1, from coordinate 503,317 downwards.
ATCCCCAAAACCTCTTCATAACACCCATAACACCCCTGGGACCCCCCCATAACACCCCTGGGACCCCTAAACCCTGCCCAGAACCCCCCAAACTTCCCCTGGGACCTCACAAACCTCACCTGGGACCCCCCAAACTTCCCCTAGGACCCCCCAAACCTCCCTATAACCTCCTAAACCACCTCTGGGACCCCCAGACCCCTCCATAACATCCCTGGGACCCCCCCAAACCACCCCTGGGACCCCCCAAACCACCCCTGGGATCCCCGAAACCACCCCTGGGACCCCATAAACAATCCTTGGGACCCCATAACACTCCAGAGGTCCCCGTAAACAACCCCATAACATTCCAGAGATCCCCATAAGACCCCCTGGGATGTCCTAAACCACCCCTGGGACCCCCTAAACCACTCCTGTGACCCCATAACACTCCAGAGGTCCCCATAACATCCCTGGGACCCCCTGAACCACCCCCTTTTCCCATCAGTTTAAGGGTTTAGATTGAGGGAAGACCTTCTTTACGCACTATTTTAGGGCTCTAAGTTGAAAGGGAAGCTCCTTATGCCGTTATTTTTAGGCTTAAATCGAGGGGAGAAAAGGGCGGGAATCGTGAGGGGAGAAAAGGGCGGGAATCGTGAGGGGAAAAAGGGCGGGAAAACGTGAGGGGAGAAAAGGGCGGGAATCATGAGGGGAAAAAGGGCGGGAAAACGTGAGGGGAGAAAAGGGGGGAAAACGTGAGGGGAGAAAAGGGGGGGAAAACGTGAGGGGAAAAAGGGCAGGAATCGTGAGGGGAGAAAAGGGCGGGAATCATGAGGGGAAAAAGGGCGGGAAAACGTGAGGGGAGAAAAGGGCAGGAATCATGAGGGGAAAAAAGGGCAGGAATCGTGAGGGGAGAAAAGGGCGGGAATCGTGAGGGGAGAAAAGGGCGGGAAAACGTGAGGGGAAAAAGGGCGGGAATCGTGAGGGGAGAAAAGGGCAGGAATCATGAGGGGAAAAAAGGGCAGGAATCGTGAGGGGAGAAAAGGGCGGGAATCGTGAGGGGAAAAAGGGTAGGAATCGTGAGGGGAAAAAGGGCGGGAAAACGTGAGGGGGAAAAAGGGCGGGAATCGTGAGGGGAGAAAAGGGCGGGAAAACGCGAGGGGAAAAAGGGCAGGAATCGTGAGGGGAGAAAAGGGCGGGAATCGTGAGGGGAAAAAAGGGCAGGAATCGTGAGGGGAGAAAAGGGCGGGAATCGTGAGGGGAGAAAAGGGCGGGAAAACGTGAGGGGAAAAAGGGTGGGAAAACGTGAGGGGAGAAAAGGGTGGAAAATGTGAGGGGAAAAGGGGAGGGCTGGGTCACCTGAGGGGTTTTGGAGGGTCACCAATGGGCCTCAGGGGATGCTGAGGGATCCAGGGGTGCAGTGAGGGGTTTGGGGTGCTCTGAGGGGTTTGGGGTGCTCTGAGGTGTTTGGAGTCTTCACACCAAGGAGCTCTGGAGAACTCTGGGGGATGCTACTCCAAGATCTCCACAACCTGGATTCTCACAGTGAGCTGCCCTCAAATTCCACCCCCAGGAGGGTCTGGGAGGTGGGATCGCTTGTGAAATCACTCCTAAAAATCCCTCCTCCGAGAAGAACGGGCGGTGCTGGGCTGAACTGTGGGGACCCCTCCTCTTAAAGGGCCAGAGGCCTCACCCCCCAATGCTGGGGAGGATCTTGGGGGAGAGTTGGAAAGGTCCGTGCCTCAGTTTCCCCCTGCAGGTGACACGATAAGGGGTTCGTGCCTCAGTTTCCCCCTCTGGGTGACAAGGGGGGATTTCGTGCCTCAGTTCCCCTCTGCAGGTGACACTGTGAGGGGCCCGTGCCTCAGTTTCCCGCTGTATGTGACATGGGGAGGGGTCTGTGCCTCAGTTTCCCCCTGCAGGTGACAAGGGGATTCCGTGCCTCAATTTCCCCCTGCAGGTGACATTGGGGGGGTCCGTGCCTCAGTTTCCCCCTCTGGATGACATGGGGAGGGGTCCGTGCCTCAGTTTCCCCCTCTGGATGACATGGGGAGGGGTCCGTGCCTCAGTTTTCACCTCTGGGTGACATTGGGGGGGGGGGGGTCCGTGCCTCAGTTTCCCCCTCTGGGTGACATGGGGAGGGGTCCGTGCCTCAGTTTCCCCCTCTGGGTGACATTGGGGGGGGTCCGTGCCTCAGTTTCCCCCTGCAGGTGACATTGGGGGGGGGTCCGTGCCTCAGTTTCCCCCTCTGGGTGACATTGGGGGGGGTCCGTGCCTCAGTTTCCCCCTCTGGGTGACATTGGGGGGGGTCCGTGCCTCAGTTTCCCCCTGCAGGTGACATTGGGGGGGGGGTCCGTGCCTCAGTTTCCCTCCCCCTCCCCCCCGGCCCCTCCCCCCTCACGTCACGGGTGGGGGAGGGGCTGCAGGTGTCGCCGCCAGCCCTCGCGACACCGGGGGGGACACGATCGGTGACACCCCGCACCGGGGGGGGAGCAGCCGAGGGGGGGGCACGGGACCCCCAGAGACCAGCCGGGACCCCCCGAGACCACCCAGGACCCCCCAAAAAATCACCCGGGACCCCCAAAAATCACCCGGGACCCCCCAAAACTTCACCCGGGACCCCCGAACTGCAACCGGGACCTCCTGAACTTCAGCCGGGACCCCCCGAGACCACCCAGGACCCCCCAAAAATCACCCGGGACCCTCCGAACTTCACCCGGGACCCCCTGAACCGCACCGAGGATCCCCCCAAAACTCAGCCGGGACCCCCCAAACTTCACCCCGGACCCCCCAAAGCCCCCGCGGCGATGGCTGAGGGAGAAGGCGAGGACGATGTGCAGTTCCTGCGGACGGTGAGAAACTGGGGAAACTGGGAGGGAACTGGGGGATACTGGGGGGGATACTGGGGGGAAACTGGGAGAAATTGGGGGGAATACTGGGGGGAAACTGGGAGAAATTGGGGGGGATACTGGGAGAAATTGGGGGGGATACTGGGGGGAAACTGGGAGAAATTGGGGGGGAAATACTGGGAGGAAACTGGGAAGGAACTGGGAGAAATTGGGGAGGGATACTGGGGGGAAACTGGGAGAAATTGGGGGGGGTACTGGGGGGAAACTGGGAGAAATTGGGGGGGAAATACTGGGAGGAAACTGGGAAGGAACTGGGAGAAATTGGGGAGGGATACTGGGGGGAAACTGGGGGGGAAACTGGGAGCACTGGGAGGGAACTGGGAGAAATTGGGGGGGATACTGGGAGGAAACTGGGAGGAAATTGGGAGAAATTGGGGGGATACTGGGAGGAAACTGGGAGGAAATTGGGAGAAATTGGGAGGGAATACTGGGAGGAAACTGGGAGAAGTTGGAGGGGATACTGGGAGGAAACTGGGAGAAATTGGGGGGGAATACTGGGAGATACTGGGGGGGATACTGGGAGAAATTGGGGGGGAATAGTGGGAGATACTGGGAGGGAAACTGGGAGCACTGGGAGGGAAACTTGGAGAAATTGGGGGGGATACTGGGAGAGGAAACTGGGAGAACTGGGAGGGAAACTGGGAGCACTGGGAGAGAAAGCTGGGAGATTGAGGGGGGATACTGGGAGATACTGGGAGAGGATTGGGAGGGGAAACTGGGAGATACTGGGGGATACTGGGAAGGGAAATGGGGATACTGGAGGGGAAAACTGGGAGATACTGGGGAGGAACTGGGATAAGGGTGGAAACTGGGAGAACTGGGAGGGGATACTGGGAGATAACGGGTGAGAAACTGGGAGAACTGGGAAAAACTGGGAGAACTGGGAGAGGAGGCCTGGGGGTACTGGGAGGGGATACTGGGAGTACTGGGAGAGGAAACTGGGGGGATCTGAGGGAGCAGAACTGGGGATACTGGGGGAATTGGGAAGGGAAACTGGGAGATACTGGGAGGAGAAACTGTGGGGGACTGGGAGAGGAAACTGGGATGAACTGGGAGAGGAAACTGGGGGAACTGGGAGGAGAAACTGGGAGAGGAAACTGGGAGAGGAAACTGGGAGAGGAAACTGGGCAAACTGGGAGATACTGGGATGAACTTGGAGGGGGACTGGGGATACTGGGATGAACTGGGATGAACTGGGGAATGAAACTGGGGATACTGGGGTGAACTGGGGAGTGAAACTGGGGATACTGGGATGAACTGGGATGAACTGGGAGGAGCCCTGGGAAGGGGGGGTCACCCCACCCCTCCCCCCACCTGTCCCGGGCTCCCAAAAAAGCAACACGGGGGGGGAGGGGAGGGGGGAGGGGGAGCAGCTGCTGGGGGGGAGGGGCGACACCAGATCCCCCCCAGGGGGGTCGGGGGGGGGGGAGGGGCGTCCCAGTTGCCCTGTCCCAGTTTCTCCCAGTTTGGCCTCAAAATGAGACCGGGGGGAGGGGGCGGAATTTGGGGGGAGGGGGCGAAGGGGTGACCTCGGTGTGGGGGGAGGGGGAAATGCTGAGCTCGGCAGATTTTGGGGGGATTTTTGTGGGGAGGGGGAAACTGAGTCACGGAGCCGCCCCTCCCCCCCCCCGTGGCATCCCCGGCCCGCGGGTGGAATCCGCCCCTCCCCCACCCCCAATTTCGGGGGGGCCCCGAGTGACGGGAGCAGGTGGGGGAGGGGGAGGGGCAGCCGAGCTCCTGGGGGGGGGGAGGGGGGTCCTGACCCCCCCCCAAAAATGGGTTTGGGGGGCACCCAGGGGGTCCTGACTCCCCCCCCATAAAATTTGGGGGCACCCCAGGGGGTCCCGACCCCCTCCCCATAAAATTTAGGGGCACCCAGGGGGTCTTGACCCCCCCCCCCAAAAAATTTGGGGGGCACCCAGGGGGTCCTGACCCCCCCCCCAAAAATGGGTTTGGGGGCACCCAGAGGGTCCTGACCCCCCCCAGAAATGGGTTTGGGGGCACCCAGAGGGTCCTGACCCCCCCAAAAAATTTGGGGGGCACCCAGGGGGGTCCTGACCCCCCCATAAAATTTGGGGGCACCCAGGGGGTCCTGACCCCCCAAAAAAGGGTTTGGGGGCACCCAGGGGGTCCTGATTTTGTGGTTCTGGGGGATATTTTGGGGTCCTGGGTTTTTTGGGGGGATATTTTGGGGATTTTCGGGGGGGTTTTGGGGGTTATTTTGGGGATATTTTGGGATATTTTGGGGTGCTGAACCCCCCTTTTCCCCAGGATGACGAGGTGGTCCTGCAGTGATTTTGGGGATATTTTGGGATATTTTGGGATATTTTGGGGTGCTGAACCCCCCTGTTCCCCAGGATGACGAGGTGGTCCTGCAGTGATTTTGGGGTTTCATTTTGGGGATATTTTGGGATGCTGAACCCCCCCTTTCCCCCAGGATGACGAGGTGGTCCTGCAGTGATTTTGGGGGTATTTTGGGGATATTTTGGGATATTTTGGGGTGCTGAACCCCCCCTTTCCCCAGGATGACGAGGTGGTCCTGCAGTGATTTTGGGGGTATTTTGGGGATATTTTGGGATATTTTGGGGGGATATTTTGGGGTGCTGAACCCCCCTGTTCCCCAGGATGACGAGGTGGTCCTGCAGTGATTTTGGGGATATTTTGGGGATATTTGGGGATATTTTGGGGTGCTGAACCCCCCATGTTCCCCAGGATGACGAGGTGGTCCTGCAGTGATTTTGGGGATATTTTGGGGATATTTGGGGATATTTTGGGGATATTTTGGGGATATTTTGGGGATATTTTGGGGATATTTTGGGGTGCTGAACCCCCCTTTCCCCAGGATGACGAGGTGGTCCTGCAGTGATTTTGGGGATATTTTGGGGATATTTTGGGGTGCTGAACCCCCTGTTCCCCAGGATGACGAGGTGGTCCTGCAGTGATTTTGGGGATATTTTGGGGATATTTTGGGGATATTTTGGGGTGCTGAACCCCCCTGTTCCCCAGGATGACGAGGTGGTCCTGCAGTGCACCACGACGCTGCTGAAGGAGCAGCTCAAGCTCTGCCTCTCGGTCGAGGGCTTTGGGAACCGCCTGTGCTCGCTGGAGCCCACCTCCAACGCCCAGGTGAGACCCCTCCCCACATTCGGGGGGGACCCCCAAAATCCGGGGAGACCCCCAAAATTCAGGAGAGGCGGTGGGGACCCCATGAGACCCCAAGTTTGGGGGGTTTTGGGGGGTTCGGGGAGGCTGATGGGGCCTGGACAGCATAGAGTCCACCTCCAACGCCCAGGTGAGGACCCCTCCCCACATTCGGGGGGACCCCCAAAATCCGGGGGAGACCCCCAAAAATCGGGGAAGGCTGTGGGGACCCCGGGAGACCCCAAGTTTGGGGCGTTTTGAGGGGTTTTGGGGGGTCTGACGGAGGATTTAGGGGCTGGCACAGCCCTGGAGCCCACTTGAAACACAGGTGAGACCCCTCCCCACATTTGGGGGGACCCCCAAAATTCGGGGAAACCCCCAGAATTCGGGGAAGGCTGTGGGAACCCTGAGAGACCCCAAGTTTGGGACATTTTGGGGGGTTTTGGGGGGTCCTGAGGGAGGATTTAGGGGCTGGCACAGCATGGAGCCCCACCTGAAACACAGGTGAGACCCCTCCCCACATTTGGGGGACCCAAAATCCGGGGAGACCCCCAGAATCCAGGGGTAAGGCCAGGGATGTTGGAGGAACCCAAATCTGTTTTTTTGGCGGGGGCTGAGGGAGGGTTTAGGGGCAGGAACAGCCAAATTTTCAACCAAATTTTAGAATTTTGTTGGAGTTCTGGATGCTGAGAATTTGTGATTAAGTTTTCTGTATTTGACATAAAATGATAAATTTGTAGTATTGATATATAAGTATATAATACTACTGTATAATACATTGTATATAATGTATAAAAGATATAAAATATATAAAGTATATAAGATGTATGTAAATTACTTGCTTATATTAATACCTATTTTACATTAAATATAATACATATTACGTAGTACATATTTATATTAAATTTAAATACACCAACATATCCTCATAATTAATTTATATTAGAAGTCACAATGCATGTTCATAATAAATGCAAATATATTAATATATCTATATAAAATATATAAGCACATGCTTATATTTTTATTTTGAATATTACATATATTATGTACCACACATGTTCATAATAAATATGGGCATATTAACATATCTATATAACATATATTTGTATCAAATATATAAGTTATTATGTATCAGTAATTAGTAATAATGCTAAGATTATATAATTAATAACTAAAACCCAATAACAAACAACCTAAATCTGAGCACAAACCACGGCCTCAAACACTTCAACCCCCTACCCCAACCCTTAAAACAGAACCCAACCCCCCACATTTAGGGGTCCCCATGACCCCTGACCCCCCAGAACGCCCCCCGTGACCCCTGACCCCCCGTTTGTCCCCAGAATGTCCCCCCCCGACCTGGCCGTGTGCTGCTTCGTGCTGAGCAGTCGCTGTCGGTGCGGGCGCTGCAGGAGATGCTGGCCAACAGCTCCGAGATCGGCAGCGAGGTGGGTCTGGGGGCCCCAAGGGGAATGGGGGGGCTAAGAGGGGATTTGGGGTCCCTAAGGGTGGATTTGGGGGGCACTCGAGGTGGGTCTGGGGGCCCCAAGGGGATTTGGGGGGGCTAAGGGCGGATTTGGGGGGCACTAGAGGTGGTTTGGGGGGCACTCGAGGTGGTTTGGGGGGCACTCGAGGTGGTTTGGGGGTCCCTAAGAGGGGATTTGGGGGGCCTCGAGGTGGTTTGGGGGGCACTCGAGGTGGTTTGGGGGGCACTTGAGGGGATTTGGGGGGCACTTGAGGGGATTTGGGGGGACCTCGAGGGGATTTGGGGGGCCTAAGAGGGGATTTGGGGGGCACTCGAGGTGGTCTGGGGTCCCCAAGAGGGGATTTGGGGGGCCTCGAGGGATTTGGGGTCCCTTAGAGGGGATTTGGGGGGACCTCGAGGGGATTTGGGGGCACTCGAGGTGGTTTGGGGGGCACTAGAGGTGGTTTGGGGTCCCTAAGAGGGGATTTGGGGGGGCACCCAAGGGGATTTGGGGTCCCTAAGAGGGGATTTGGGGGCACTCGAGGTGGTCTGGGGTCCCCAAGAGGGGATTTGGGGGGCCTCGAGGGGATTTGGGGGGCACTCGGGGGGATTTGGGGGGCACTAGAGGTGGGTCTGGCGGCCCCGAGAGGGGATCTGGGGGGCCTCGAGGGGATTTGGGGGGCACTTCAGGTGGTTTGGGGGGCCTCGAGGTGGGTCTGGGGTCCCACAGGGGATTTGGGGGGCACTAGAGGAGTTTTTGGGGTCCATTTGGGGGGTTTAGGATCCTGTAGGGTTCCTGGAGGAGTTTTTGGGGTCCTTTTTGGGGGGGTTCAGAGCAGTTTTTGGGGGGTTTAGGATCCTGTGGGGTTCCCAGAAGAGTTTTGGGGGGGTTTAGGATCCTGTGGGGTTCCCAGAGGAGTTTTTGGGGTCCTTTTCAGGGGGTTCCCAGAGCAGTTTTTGGGGGGTTTAGGATCCTGTGGGTTCCCAGGGGAGTTTTTGGGGGTCCATTTTGGGGTTTCAGAGCAGTTTTTGGGGGGTTTAGGATCCTGCAGAGCCCTGGCAGTTTTTGGGGTAATTCTGGGCTTCCCTTGAGCAGTTTTTTGGGGTAATTCCGGGTTTTCCTTGAGCAGTTTTTGGGGTCCTTTTTGGGGTGGGGGGTTTTTGGGGGGGGTCCCCGGTGTTTTTGGGGGGTCGCAGCCCCCCCGTGACCCCCCTCTTCTCTCCCCCCGCCCACCCAGGGGGTCGATCTGGATAAGTGGGTAGGTGCCACTGCGGTGTGGTGACCCCAAATCCTCATCCTCACCTTCATCACGCCCCCCTTCTTCCTCCTCCTCATCCTCCTCCTCACCCACCCCCCAAATTTTGGGGGGCTCTGCCCATCCCGCATGGACCCAGGGGTCCGGGTGTGCCCCCTCCCCACATCCCATCCATCCACAGCCCCCCAAATTCCGCATGGACCCCAAAGTGTGAGCGCGGGGGGGAGGAGCATGGGGGGGACCCCAAAAAGGGGGGACCCAAAAAAGGGGATCCCAAAAAGGGGGACCACAGAAAGGGGAGACCCCAAAAAGGGGGGATCCCAGAAAGGGGGACCCCAAAAAGGGGGACCCCAGAAAGGGGGATCCCAAAAAGGGGATCCCAAAAAGGGGGATCCCAAAAAGGGGAGACCCCAAAAAGGGGGATCCCAGAAAGGGGGACCCCAAAAAGGGGGACCCCAGAAAGGGGGATCCCAAAAAGGGGGGACCCCGAAAAGGGGGACCCCAAAAAGGGGATCCCAAATCCCCCCCCATGAGCATGGGGAGACCCCAAAAAGGGGGGACCCCAAAAAGGGGGGACCCCAAAAAAGGGGATCCCAAATCCCAAAAATTTGGGGAGCCAGATGTGGGGTGACCCCGAAATTTGGGATCCCAATTTGGGAGAACTCCAAAATTTGGGATCCAAATCCACTGGGGGTGACCCTGAAAGGGGGGGATCCCAAATCCACCAGGGATCCTAAAAAATTGGGGACCCAGACATGGGGTGACCCCAAAATTTGGGATCCCAATTTGGGGGAAACCTCAATAAGGGCCCCCCAAAAAGGGAGCCCCTCAATATTAAGGGGACCCCAAAACTGGGACCCCCCAAATTTGTGGGGGTTTCGATGGGGTGACCCCGAAATTTGGGATCTTGGCATGGGGTGACCCCAATGGGGAGTGGGGACCCTGAAATTGGGGACCCCCATATCAGGGGAGTCCTCGATTTGGGGGGGGATCCCACCATGAGGGGGACCCCGACATGAGGGGGGGTCCAAGGCACGGTGCACCCCAAAACAAGGGGGGTGCAATGCACAGGAGACCCCAACACGGGGAGACCCCAAAACGGGGGAGACCTCAAAATGGGGGAACCCCAAATCAGGGAGACCCCAACACGGGGAGACCCCAAAATGGGGAGACCCCAAAATGGGGGGACCCCAAACCAAGGGGGGGATCCCAAACCAAGGGGGCAGCAATGCAGAAGGAGCTGTATCTGAAACATGGAGCCCACAGAGGATTTTTTGGGGGTTCAAGGATTTTTTGGGGGGTCCCAGGAGGCCTCGGGGGGTTTTGGGGGTGCCCTCCTTGACCTCCCTGTGCCCCCCAAGTCCTCTCAGGGTGGGGGACACCGAACGCTGCTCTACGGCCACGCCATCCTGCTGCGACACTCCCACAGCGGCATGGTGAGTCTGGGGGGGCTCTCAGGGGGCTCTCAGGGGGTTTGGGGGGGCGCTCAGGGTTTTGGGGGGCTCGGGGGGGTTTTGGGGACCCCCCATAACCGCGTGTCCCCCCAGTACCTGAGCTGCCTGACCACCTCGCGCTCGGGTCACCGACAAGCTGGCCTTCGACGTGGGGCTGCAGAAGGACGCGGCAGGTAAAGGGGGCACCCCGAGGGTTCCTGGGGTCCCCCCGGGTGTGGTTTTGGGTGGTTTTGGGGTGTTTTGGGGTCCCCCCCGCGGTTTTTGGGGCGCTGATGGGGGTGTGCCCCCAGGTGAGGCGTGCTGGTGGACGATGCACCCGGCGTCCAAGCAGCGCTCGGAGGGGGAGAAGGTTCGGGGTGGGAGACGACCTGATCCTGGTCAGCGTGTCCTCGGAGAGATACCTGGTGAGACTGGGGACACCGGGGGACACCTGGGACACCTGGGACACCTGGGGACACGAGGGGACAGCTGGGGACATGAGGGGATGGGGGGGAGACACGGGGACATGGGGACACGGGGATCCCCACACACCCTGAGCTGATCCTGGTCAGCGTGTCCTCAGAGAGATACCTGGTGAGACTGGGGACACCGGGGACACCTGGGGACACCTGGGGACATGAGGGGACAGCTGGGACATGTGGGGACAGCTGGGGACACGAGGGGACATGGGGGAGACACGGGGACACAAGGGGACATGGGGACATGGCGGACACGGGGATCCCCCCAGGCCCTGACCTGATCCTGGTCAGCGTGTCCTCAGAGAGATACCTGGTGAGACTGGGGACACCGGGGACACCTGGGGACACCTGGGACACCTGGGGACATGAGGGGACAGCTGGGGACACGAGGGGATGGGGGGAGACACGGGGACATGGGGACACGGGGATCCCCCCCAGGCCCTGACCTGATCCTGGTCAGCGTGTCCCTCGGAGAGATACCTGGTGAGACTGGGGACACCGGGGACACCTGGGACACCTGGGGACACCTGGGACACGAGGGGACAGCTGGGGACATGGGGGACATGGGGACAGCTGGGGACATGAGGGGATAGGGGGACATGGGGACACGGGGATCCCCCAGGCCCTGAGCTGATCCTGGTCAGCGTGTCCTCTGAGAGATACCTGGTGAGACTGGGGACACGAGGGGGACACCTGGGGACACCTGGGGACACATGTCCCACGCGTGTCCCTCCCGTGTCCCACGCGTGTCCCCCCCTGTCCCAGCACCTCTCCACGGCCTCCGGGGAGCTGCAGGTGGATGCGTCCTTCATGCAGACCCTGTGGAACATGAACCCCATCTGCTCGGGCTCCGAGGAAGGTGGGGCACCCCGAATTCGGGTGGGGGGGTTTTGGGGGGTTTGGAGAGCTCTGAGATGGGACTTTGGGGGGGTCTTTGGGGTATTTGGGGTATTTGGGGTGTGTTGGGGTCCCCAAAATGTGCTGGGGTGGCAGTGGAGGGGCTTTGGGGGGAGTTTCAGGGGGTTTTGAGAGCTCTAAGATGGGTCTTTGGGAGGTATTTGGGGGTCTTTGGGGTTTAGGAGGATCTATAGGGTCCCCAAAATCACTGGGGGGGGCTTTGGGGGGAGTTTCGGGGGGTTTTGGGGGGTTTAGAGAGCTCTGAGATGGGACTTTGGGGGGGTCTTTGGGGTGTCTTTGCGGGTCTTTGGGGTTTAGGAGGATCTTTGGGGTCTTTTGCGGTCCCCAAAATCACCGGGAGGGCTCTGAGGAGGCTCTGGAGGGAATTTTGGGGAGTTTTGGTGGGTTTTGAGAGCACTAAGATGGGTCTTCAGGGGTTCTTTGGGGTTTAGGAGGGTCTTTGGGGTCCCCAAAATCACTGGGGGGCCCTCTGAGGAGGCTTTGGGGCGAATTTTGGGGAGTTTCGGGGGGTTTTGAGAGCTCTGAGATGGGACTTTGGGGAATCTTTGGGGTCTTTTGGGGTCCCCAAAATCACTGGGGGGGCCTCTGAGGAGACTTTGGGGGTAATTTTGGGGAGTTTCGGGGGGTTTTGAGAACTCTGAGCTGGGTCTCTGGGGTGACTTTGGGGGGTTTTTGGGGGTCCTTTGGGGGGTCTTTGGGGGTCCTTGGGGTGTCCCCAGCGCCCCTGACCCCCTGCCCCAAATGTCCCCCAGGATTTGTCACCGGCGGCCACGTGCTGCGCCTGTTCCACGGGCACATGGACGAGTGCCTGACGCCCACGGCCCCCGAGCAGGGCGAGGAGCGCAGGTGGGGCTGTCCCCAACCTGTCCCCCCGAATTGGGGCTGGGGAGGGGTCCCCGGCTGGCTGTGACCCCCCCCTTGTCCCCTGCCAGCAGCGTTGTCAACTACGAGGGGGGTGCCGTGTGCGGCCACGCGCGGGTCCCTGTGGCGCCTGGAGCCCCTGCGCATCAGGTACGGGGACACGGGGACATCTGGGGACACTGGGGACACCTGGGGGCAGCTGGGGACACTGGGGACAGCTGGGGACAGCTGGGGATACTGGGGACAGCTGGGGACACCTGGGGACACCGGGGACAGCTGGGGACAGCTGGGGACACCTGGGGACACCTGGGGACACCTGGGGACAGCTGGGGACACTGGGGATACTGGGGATACTGGGGACATGGGGACAGCTGGGGACACTGGGGATACTGGGGACATGGGGGCCACACGGGGGACACAGGGGACACATGGGAACAGCTGGGGGGAGATGGGGTCACCTGGGGGGACATGGGGACACGTGGGGGGACATGGGGACAGCTGGGGACACCTGGGGATACTGGGGACAGCTGTGACACCTGGGGACATGGGGACATGGGGACAGCTGGGACACGGGGGGGGACATGGGGACATGGGGACACTGGGGACATGAGGGACATGAGGACACCTGTGACACCTGGGGACAGCTGGGGACACAGGGGGACACCTGGGGACACTGGGGACAGCTGGGGGGACATAGGGGGACACAGGGGACAGCTGGGGGACACTGGGGGGACATGGGGGGACACCTGGGGGCAGCTGGGGATACTGGGGACACCTGGGGACACATGGACACATGGGGACACAGGTGACACATGGGGACACAGGGGGACACGGGGATGGTGTCACCACCCTGGGGACACTCTGTGGGGTCCCCCCGTGGGGCCCCCAGTGGGGGTTTGGGGTCCTGGATGTCCCCAAGATGTGTTGCTGTGTCATTGTGTCCTGTTCTGGTGTCACCTGTCAGCATCTCCTGGTGTCCCCATGTCCCCTGTGACACATCTGCATGTCCTCAGCCTGTGTCCCCTGTGTCACCTCATGTCCCCATGACCCATCCCTGTGTCCCCTGTGTCACCCCATGCCCTCATGTCTCCATCCCCTGTGTCCCCATAACCCATCCCTGTGTCCCCTGTGTCCCCTGTGACCCAGCCTGTGCCACCCCCACGTCCTTGTGTCCTCATCCCCTGTGTCCCCTGTGTCCCCCCATGTCCCCATGACCCATCCCTGTGTCCTCTGTGTCACCCCATGTCCCTGTGACCCATCCCCGTGTCCCCATGGCCCATCCCTGTGTCTCCCTGTGTCCCCCATCACCCATCCTTGTGTCCCTATGGCCCATCCCTGTGTCCCCTGTGTCACCTCATGTCCCCATGACCCATCCCCGTGTCCCCGTGACTCATCCCGTGTCCCCATGGCCCATCCCCATGTCCCCATGGCCCATCCCTGTGTCCCCTGTGTCCCCCTTGTCCCCCGTGACCCATCCTCGTGTCCCAGCCCCCCCGGTGACAGCAGTGTCCCCCGTGTCCCCTGTGTCCCCCCATGTCCCCATGACCCATCCCTGTGTCCACTGTGACCCATCCCCTGTCCCAGCCCCCCCGGTGACAGCAGTGTCCCCCGTGTCCCCTGTGTCCCCCATGTCCCCATGACCCATCCCTGTGTCCCCGTGACCCATCCCCATGTCCCAGCCCCCCCCGGTGACAGTGATGTCCCCCGTGTCCCCCGTGTCCCCCTGTGTCCCCATGACCCATCCCTGTGTCCCCGTGACCCATCCCCGTGTCCCAGCCCCCCCGGTGACAGCGGTGTCCCCCGTGTCCCTCAGCTGGAGCGGGAGCCACCTGCGTTGGGGACAGCCCTTCCGCCTGCGCCACGTCACCACGGGCCGCTACCTGGCGCTGACCGAGGCCAGCGGGCTGGCCATGGTGGAGGCCAGCGCGGCCAACACGCGCGTGGCCACCTTCTGCTTCCGGGCCTCCAAGGTGGGACTGCCACCTCATGTCACCTGCTGTCCCCAGCCCTGTCCCCAGCCTGTCTCCATCCCTGTCCCCACCCCTGTCCCCAACCTGCTCCTGGTCCCTGTCCCCATCCCTGTCCCCACCCAGCCCTGTCCCCACCCTGCTCCTGGTCCCTGTCCCCATCCCTGTCCCCATCCCTGTCCCCAGCCTGCTCCTGGTCCTGTCCCCATCCCTGTCCACATCCCTGTCCCCATAGCTGTTCTGGTCCCTGTCCCCATCCCTGTCCCCATCATGAATGTGGTCACCTTCTGCTCCCATATTTCCAACATCTCTGGGATGTCACCCTGGGAATGTCCCCAGATGTCCCCAACCCTCTCCTGCTCCCCTGCTGACCCTGTCCTGCTCCCTGTCCCTGGGAATGTCCCCCGGATGTCCCCAACCCTCTCCTGACCCTGTTCTGCTCCCTGTCCCTGGGAATGTCACCCGGATGTCCCCAACCCTTTCCTGGTCCCTGTCCTGACCCCGCTGTGCCCCCGGCCCCCGCAGGAGAAGCTGGAGACCCCCCCCAAAAGGGACATCGAGGGCATGGGGCCCCCCCGAGATCAAGTACGGCGAGTCGCTGTGCTTCCTGCAGCACGGCGCCAGCGGCCTCTGGGTCACCTACGCCGCGCCCGACCCCAAGGCCCTGCGCCTGGGGCTGCTCAAGAGGAAGGTGGGACCCCAAAACCCCCGGGGGGCCCCAAAAGCGCCTCGAGGGGGCTTTGGGGGGAGTTTTTGGGGGTTTTGGGGGGTTTTGGGGAGTTTCGGGGGGTTTTGAGAGCACTATGATGGGTCTTTGGGGGTCTTTGGGGTGTCTTTGGGGGGTGTTTGGGGGGGTCTTTGGGGTTTAGGAGGATCTTTGGGGTCCCCAAAATGTGCTGGGGTGGCAGTGGGGGGGCTTTGGGGGGAGTTTCGGGGGGTTTTGGGGGGTTTTGGGGGGTTCTGAGAGCACTAAGATGGGTCTTTGGAGGGTCTTTGGGGGATGTTTGGGGTCTTTTGGGGTCCCCAAAATCACCAGGGGGGGCTCTGAGGAGGCTTTGGGGGGAGTTTTGGGGAGTTTTGGGGGGTTTTGAGAGCACTAAGATGGGTCTTTGGGAGGTCTTTGGGAGGTCTTTGGGGTGTCTTTGGGGGATGTTTGGGGTCTTTGGGTTTAGGAGGATCTTTGGGGTCCCCAAAATCACTGGGGGGGCTCTGAGGAGGCTGCGCCTGGGGCTGCTCAAGAGGAAGGTGGGACCCCAAAACCCCCGGGGGACCCCAAAAGCGCCTCGGAGGGGGCTTTGGGGGGAGTTTTTGGGGGGGGTTGGGGGGTTTCGAGAGCTCTAAGATGGGTGTTTGGGGTGTCTTTGGGGGTATTTGGGGTTTAGGAGGATCTTTGGGGTCCCCAAAATCACTGGGGGGGCTCTGAGGAGGCTGCGCCTGGGGCTGCTCAAGAGGAAGGTGGGACCCCAAAACCCCCGGGGGGGCCCAAAAGCGCCTCGGAGGGGGCTTTGGGGGGAGTTTGGGAGGTTTGGGGGGAGTTTGGGGGGGGTTTGGGGAGTTTCGGGGGGTTTTGGGGGTTTTGAGAGCTCTAAGATGGGTCTTTGGGGATGTTTGGGGTCTTTGAGGGTTTGGGAGGATCTTTGGGGTCCCCAAAATGTGCTGGGGTGGCAGTGGGGGGGCTTTGGGGGGAGTTTCGGGGGTTTTGGGGGGTTTTGGGGGTTTTGAGAGGTCTGAGATGGGTCTTTGGGGGGTCTTTGGGGGATGTTTGGGGTCTTTGGGGTTTAGGAGGGTCTTTGGGGTCTTTTGTGGTCCCCAAAATTGCCGGGGGGGCTCTGAGGAGGCTTTGGGGGGAATTTTGGGGAGTTTCAGGGGGTTTTGAGAGCTCTAAGATGGGTCTTCGGGGAGTCTTTGGGGGATGTTTGGGGGGTGTTTGGGGTTTAGGAGGATCCTTGAGTCTTTTGGGGTCCTCAAAACCTGCTGGGGGGTCTTTGGGGGAGTTTTGGGGGGTTTTGAGGCGTTTCTGGGACTCTCAGCAGCACTGGGATTCCTCTGGAGAGTCTCTACAACATTTTTTGCGGTGTCTGAGAGTTTTTGGAGTCCCTGTGGGTTCGGGGGGTTTATGTGGGTTCGGGGGGGGTCTCTGTGGGTTATGGGGGGGTCCCTCTGGGTTCAGGGGGTCTCTGTGGTTCAGGAGGGTCTCTGTGGCTTGGTGGGGGTCTCTGTGGTTCAAAGGGGGTCTCTGTGGGTTTAGGGGGCTCCCTGTGGTTGAGGGGGGTCCCTCTGTGTTCAGGAGGGGTCTTTGTGGTTCAGGGGGGGTCTCTGGGGTTTAGGGGTTTGCTGTGGGTTCAGGGGAGTCCCTGTGGGTTTTGGGGGGGTCTCTGGGGTGTCTCTAGGGTTCAGGGAAGGTCTCTGTGGTTAAGGGGAGTCTCTGGGGTTTCGGGGGGGGGGTCTCTGTGGTTCAGAGATGTCCCTGTGGGTTTGGGGGGGTCTCTGTGGGTTTAGGGGGCTCCCCGTGGTTCGGGGGGGGGGTCCCTCTGTGGTTCAGGGAGGTTCTCTGTGTTTCAGGGGGATCCCTGTGGGTTTGGGGGGGTCCCTGTGGTTCAGGGGTGTCCCTGTGGGTTTAAGGGGGGGGTCTCTGTGGGTTTAGGGGGCTCCCTGTGGTTCAGGGGGGTCCCTCTGGGTTCAGGAGGGGGTCTCTGTGTTTTGGGGGTGTCCCTGCGGGTTCAGGAGGGTCTCTGTGGTTTGGGGGAGTCTGTAGGGTTCAGGGGGGGTCCCTCTGTGGGTTATGGGGGGTCTCTGTGTCTCGGGGGTCCCCCGTGACCCCCGCTGTGCCCCCCAGGCCATCCTGCACCAGGAGGGGCACATGGACGACGCGCTGACCCTGAGCCGCTCGCAGCGCCAGGAGTCGCAGGCGGCTCGCATGGTCTTCAGCACCACGGGGCTCTACGGGGCCTTCATCAGGTCTGGGGGGCTTGAGGGGGTCCCTGGGGGTCTCTGGGGGGGTCCTGGGGGGGGTCAGAGCCTCCTGAGGGTGTCAGAAACACCCGGGGGGTCCTGGGGATGTCAGAATCTCCTGGGGGTCCTGGGGTCCTGGGGATGGTCTTCAGCACCACGGGGCTCTTCAGGGCCTTCATCAGGTCTGGGGGTCCTGGGAGGGTCCCTGGGGGTCTCTGGGGGGGTCTGGGGGGGTCCTGGAGGTATCAGAACCTCCTGGGGGTGTCAGAACCTCCCGGGGGTGTGAAAAAGACCTGGGGGTGTCAGAACCTCCTGGGGTCCTGGGGATGGTCTTCAGCACCACGGAGCTCTACGGGGCCTTCATCAGGTCTGGGGGGGTCCCTGGGGGTCCTGGGGGGGTCCCTGGGGGTCCCAGAGGTGGGTCAGAACCTCCTGAGGGGGTCACAACCTCCTGGGGGTGTCAGAAACACCTGGGGGTCCTGGGGAACTGGGGTCCTGGGGAACTGGGGATGGTCTTCAGCAACACGGGGCTCTACGGGCCTTCATCAGGTCTGGGGGGGTCCTGGGGGGGGGTCCTGAGGGTCTCTGGGGGGCGTCAGAACCTCCTGGGGGGTTCTGGAGATGTCAGAACCTCCAGGGGGTCCCGGGGTCCTGGGGATGGTCTTCAGCACCACGGGGCTCTACGGGGCCTTCATCAGGTCTGGGGGTCCTGGGGGGGTCCTGGGGGGGTCCCTGGGGGTCCCAGAGGGGGGTCAGAACCTCCTGAGGGGGTCAGAACCTCCTGGGGGTGTCAGAAACACCTGGGGGTCCTGGGGGTCCTGGGGTCCTGGGGATGGTCTTCAGCACCACGGGGCTCTTCAGGGCCTTCATCAGGTCTGGGGGGGTCCCTGGGGGGTCCCTGGGGGGGGTCAGAGCCTCCTGGGGGTCCTGGGGGTGTCCTGGGGTGTCAGAACTTTCTGGAGGGTCCGGGGGGGGGTCAGAACCTCCTGGGGGTGTCAGAAACACCTGGGGGGTCCTGGGAGGGTCCTGGGGTTTGTCCTGGGGGGGTTGGGGGCATCCCTGGGGGGGGTCAGAACCTCCTGGGTGGTTGTCAGAAGCCCCTGGGGGTGCTGGGGGGGGGTCCTGGGGGGCGTCAGAACCTTTTGGGGGTGTCAGAAACCCCTGGGGGTCCTGGGGGGGTCCTGAGGGGTCCTAGAGAGGTCCTGAGGGGTCTGGGGGTGTCAGAACCTCCTGGGGGTTCTGGGGGGTGCCATGGGGATATCCCAGTGGGTCTGGGGGTGTCATTAGGGTGGTCCTGGTGGTCTGACCCCCCCCCAGGAGCCTGGACAGCCTCCAGGGCCGGCCCCGGGGGTCGCCGCCGCCCCCGCTGCCCATCGCGGGGGTCATCCTGAGCCTGCAGGACCTGATCGGGTACCTGGAGCCGCCGCCCCCCGAGCTGCGGCACGAGCAGCGCCAGGGCCGCCTGCGGGCGCTGCGGGCCCGCCAGAGCCTCTTCCAGCAGGAGGTGCGACCCCCCGCGACCCCTCCCCAAAATGCCAGGGGCGAAACTCGGGGCTTAAAGGGTTAAAATCGGGGTTAAGGT
The DNA here is from genome assembly GCF_036417665.1 of Passer domesticus. NCBI lineage: Eukaryota > Metazoa > Chordata > Aves > Passeriformes > Passeridae > Passer > Passer domesticus. The sequence continues at coordinate 484,375 of NC_087508.1, read as the reverse complement.
GTTAAACTCGGGGTTTAAAGGGTTAAAATCGGGGATTAAAGGGTTAAAACTGTTCCCCAAGGGGAGTTTGGAGCCGTTTTGGGGTGATCTGGGGCTGCCAGAGCCTCTTCCAGCAGGAGGTGCGACCCCCGCGACCCCTCCCCAAAATGGCGACCCCTCCCCAAAATGGCAGGGGCGAAACTCGGGGGTTAAAGGGTTAAAATCGGGTGTTACAGGGTTAAAATCGGGGGTTACGGGGTTTAAACTCGGCAGTTAAAGGGTTAAAACTGTTCCCCAAGGGGAGTTTGGGGTGATCTGGGGCTGCCAGAGCCTCTTCCAGCAGGAGGTGCGACCCCCGCGACCCCTCCCCTAAATGCCAGGGGCGAAACTCGGGGCTTAAAGGGTTAAACTCGGGGTTACAGGGTTAAAATCGGAGTTAAAGGGTTAAAATCGGAGGTTAAAGGGTTAAAATCGGGGATTAAAGGGTTAAAACTGTTCCCCAAGGGGAGTTTGGAGCCGTTTTGGGGTGATCTGGGGCTGCCAGAGCCTCTTCCAGCAGGAGGTGCGACCCCCGCGACCCCTCCCCTAAATGGCAGGGGCGAAACTCGGGGGTTAAAGGGTTAAAATCGGGTGTTACAGGGTTAAAATCGGGGGTTACGGGGTTAAACTCGGCAGTTAAAGGGTTAAAACTGTTCCCCCAAGGGGAGTTTGGGGTGATCTGGGGCTGCCAGAGCCTCTTCCAGCAGGAGGTGCGACCCCCGCGACCCCCTCCCCTAAATGCCAGGGGCGAAACTCGGGGCTTAAAGGGTTAAACTCGGGGTTACAGGGTTAAAATCGGAGTTAAAGGGTTAAAATCGGAGTTAAAGGGTTAAAATCGGGGATTAAAGGGTTAAAACTGTTCCCCAAGGGGAGTTTGGAGCCGTTTTGGGGTGATCTGGGGCTGCCAGAGCCTCTTCCAGCAGGAGGTGCGACCCCCGCGACCCCTCCCCTAAATGGCAGGGGCGAAACTCGGGGGTTTAAAGGGTTAAAATCGGGGTTAAAGGGTTAAAATCGGGGTTTAAAGGGTTAAACCTGTGCCTCAGGGTGCCAGGTCCGGGTGATCTGGGGTCTCTTCCAGCAGGAGGTGCGACCCCCGCGACCCCTCCCCAAATTGTGTGACGTCACAGTGGGGTCATGGAGGTCCTGGGAGGTGTCGCAGAGTCGGGGTGGGGGTCGCAGTTTGGGGGTCCCAGGGGGCTCCCAGGGTGTCTGTCCCAGTTTGGGGGGCTCTGGGGAGGGTCTCAGGGTGGGTGTCCCGGTTTGGGGGTCCCGGGGGGGTTCCTGGGGAGGGGTCTGACAGCCCCCCGGCTGCAGGGCATGCTGACCCTGGTGCCGGTCTGGGGGTCCCAGGGTGGGTGCCCAGTTTGGGGGGCTCTGGGGAGGGTCTCAGGGTGGGTGTCCCGGTTGGGGGGGCTCTGGGGAGGGTCCCAGGGTGGGTGTCCCGGTTGGGGGGGCTCTGGGGAGGGGTCTCACAGCCCCCCGGCCACAGGGCATGCTGACCCTGGTGCCAGTTTGGGGGTCCCAGGATGCTGGGGGTGCCTCGGGGTGTTTAGGGGGGGTCTCAGGGTGGGTGTCCCGGTTTGGGGGGCTCTGGGGGGGTCCCAGCGTGGGTGTCCCAGTTTGGGGGTCCCAGGGGGTTCCCAGGGTGGGTGTCCCTGTTGGGGGGGCTCTGGGGAGGGTCTCAGGGTGGGTGTCCCGGTTTGGGGGTCCCTGGGGAGGGGTCTCACAGCCCCCCCCGGCCGCAGGGCATGCTGACCCTGGTGCCAGTCTGGGGGTCCCAGTTTGGGGGGGCTCTGGAGGGTCCCAGGATGGGTGTCCCGGTTTGGGGGTCCCTGGGGGGGGGTGCCCAGTTTGGGGGTCCCATGGCGGGGGTCTCACAGCCCCCCGGCCGCAGGGCATGCTGACGCTGGTGCTGAGCTGCATCGACCGCCTGAGCGCCTACAGCACCGCGGCGCAGTTCGGGGAGGCCGCGGGCGAGGAGGCGGCGGCCGCCTGGAAGGAGATCGTCAACCTGCTCTACGAGCTGCTGGGTGCGGCCCGGGGGCGGATCCGGGGGCAGATCCGGGGGGTTATGGGGCAGATATGGGGGGTTATGGGGCAGATATGGGGGTTATGGGGCAGATACAGGGGGTTATGGGGCAGATATGGGGGGTTATGGGGCAGATATGGGGGTTATGGGGCAGATATGGGGGGGTTATGGGGAGTTATGGGGCAGATATGGGGTGCTATGGGGCACATGTGTGTGCTGTGGGGCAGGTGTGTGTGCTATGGGGTGGATATGAGTGCTATGGGGCAGATATGGGGTTCTATACGTCAGCTATGAGGTGCTGTGGGGCAGATGTCAGTGCTCTGGGGCAGATATGGGATGCTATGGGTCGGATATGGGTGCTATGGGCACACGTGGCTGCTGTGGGGCAGGTGTGTGTGCTGTGGGGGGGATATGAATGCTCTGGGGCAGATATGGGGTGGCTGTGGGGCAGTTATGGGTGCTATGGGGCAGATATGGGGTGCTATGGGGCAGATATGAGTGCTATGGGGCAGTTATGGGGTGCTATGGGTCGGATATGGGGTGCTATGGGCACACGTGGGCGCTGTGGGGCAGGTGTGTGTGCTATGGGGTGGATATGAATGCTCTGGGGCAGATATGGGGTGGCTATGGGGCAGTTATGGGGTGCTATGGGGCAGTTATGGGTGCTATGGGGCAGTTATGGGGTGCTATGGGGCAGATATGGGGTGGCTGTGGGGCAGATATGGGGTGGCTGTGGGGCAGTTATGGGGTGCTATGGGGCAGATATGGGGTGGCTGTGGGGCAGTTATGGGGTGGCTATGGGGCAGTTATGGGTGCTATGGGGCAGATATGGGGTGGCTGTGGGCAGTTATGGGTGCTATGGGGCAGATATGGGGTGGCTGTGGGGCAGTTATGGGGTGCTATGGGGCAGATATGGGGTGGCTGTGGGGCAGATATGGGGTGGCTGTGGGGCAGTTATGGGTGCTATGGGGCAGTTATGGGTGCTATGGGGCAGATATGGGGTGGCTATGGGGCAGTTATGGGTGCTATGGGGCAGTTATGGGTGCTATGGGGCACATATGGGGTGCTATGGGGCAGTTATGGGTGCTATGGGGCAGATATGGGGTGGCTATGGGGCAGATATGGGGTGGCTGTGGGGCAGTTATGGGTGCTATGGGGCAGTTATGGGTGCTATGGGGCAGTTATGGGGTGGCTATGGGGCAGATATGGGGTGCTATGGGGCAGATATGGGGTGGCTGTGGGGCAGTTATGGGTGGCTATGGGGCAGTTATGGGTGCTATGGGGCAGATATGGGGTGCTGTGGGGCAGTTATGGGTGCTATGGGGCAGATATGGGGTGGCTGTGGGGCAGTTATGGGTGCTATGGGGCAGACATGGGGTGGCTGTGGGGCAGTTATGGGTGCTATGGGGCAGATATGGGTGGCTGTAGGGCAGTTATGGGGTGCTATGGGGCAGTTATGGGTGCTATGGGGCAGATATGGGGTGCTCTGGGGCAGTTATGGGTGCTATGGGGCACACGCGTGCGCCGTGGGGGCAGCGCTGACCCCCCGCGCCCCCCCCAGCCCTCGCTGATCCGGGGGAACCGAGCCAACTGCGCGCTCTTCTCCACCAACCTGGACTGGCTGGTCAGCAAACTGGACAGGCTGGAGGCCTCCTCGGGTCAGTGGGGCGGCCTGGGGGGCACTGGGGGGCTCCTGGGGGGCTGGGAACCCCCCAGGGGGGCTCCTGGGGGGCTGGGAACCCTCCAGGGGGGGATTCTGGGGGGCTGGGGGGGGCTCCTGGGGGGCTTCTGGGGGGGCTGGGAACCCTCCTGGGGGGCTTCTGGGGGGCTGGGAACCTTCCTGTGGGGCTGGGGGGGATTCTGTGGGGCTGGGGCTGGGGGTCCCTCCAGTGGGTCTGGGGTCCCCCCGTGGCTGTGACCCCCAGTGGGTCTGGGGTCCCTGTGCTGGGTCTGGGGTCCCCCATGGGGTGGGTCTGGGGTCTCTGTGCTGGATCTGGGGTCTCTGAGGTGGTCTGGGGTCCCGCAGGCATCCTGGAGGTGCTGTACTGCGTGCTGCCCTGTCTGTGACCCGCTGTGGGTCTGGGGTCCATCCCATGGGTCTGGGGTCTCTGTGCTGGGTCTGGGGTCCCTGTGCTGGGTCTGGGGTCTCTGAGGTGGGTCTGGGGTCTCTGAGGTGGGTCTGGGGTCCCGCAGGCATCCTGGAGGTGCTGTACTGCGTGCTGCCATGTCTGTGACCCGCTGTGGGTCTGGGGTCCATCCCATGGGTCTGGGGTCCATCCCATGGGTCTGGGGTCTCTGTGCTGGGTCTGGGGTCCCTGTGCTGGGTCTGGGGTCTCTAAAGGTGGGTCTGGGGTCCCTGAGTGGGTCTGGGGTCCCCGCAGGCATCCTGGAGGTGCTGTACTGTGTGCTGATCGAGAGCCCCGAGGTGCTGAACATCATCCAGGAGAATCACATCAAGTCCATCATCTCCCTGCTCGACAAGCACGGCCGCAACCACAAGGTGTGTGCTGGGACGGGGGGGGGACAGGTGTGCCCCCAGGTGGGACAGGTGTGCCCCCAGGTGTGCCCAGGTGTGCCCTCAGGTGTGCCCTCAGGTGTGCCCCCAGGTGTGCCCAGGTGGGCTCAGGTGTGCCCAGGTGGGACCAGGTGGGACCAGGTGTGCCCTCAGGTATCCCCAGGTGGGCTCAGGTGGGGCCAGGTGTGCCCTCAGGTATCCCTAGCTGTGCCCAGGTGAGGCCAGGTGGGCTCAGGTGAGGTCAGGTGGGGCCAGGCGTCCCCAGGTGTGTCCCCAGTTGTCCCCAGGTGTGTCCCCAGCTGTCCCCAGGTGCCCCCAGGTGTCCCCAGGTGTGTCCCCAGCTGTCCCCAGGTGTGTGCCCGGCTCACTCGGGGTGTCCCCAGCTGTCCCCAGCTGTCCCCAGTGTCCCCATGTGTGCCCAGCTGTCCCCAGGTGTGCCCAGGTGTGTGCCCAGGTTGTCCCCCAGGTGTGTGCCCAGGTGTCCCCCAGGTGTGTCCCCCGGCTCACTCGGGGTGTCCCCAGTGTCCCCAGCTGTCCCCAGCTGTCCCCAGGTGTGTGCCCAGGTGTCCCCAGGTGTGTCCCCCGGCTCACTCGGGGTGTCCCCAGGCGTGTCCCCAGGTATCCCCAGCTGTCCCCAGGTATCCCCAGCTGTCCCAGGTGTCCCCAGGTGTGTGCCCGGCTCACTCGGGGTGTCCCCAGGGGTGTCCCCAGGTGTCCCCAGGTGTCCCCAGGTGTCCCCAGGTGTGTGCCCGGCTCACTCGGGGTGTCCCCAGCTGTCCCCAGGTGTCCCCAGGTGTGTCCCCGCTCACTTCGGGGTGTCCCCAGGTGCTGGACGTGCTGTGCTCGCTGTGCGTCTGCAACGCGGTGGCCGTGCGCTCCAACCAGAACCTGATCACCGAGAACCTGCTGCCGCGCCGCGACCTGCTGCTGCAGACCGGCCTGGTCAACTACGTCACCAGGTGGGACGGGGGGCCCGGGGGGGTCCCGGGGAGAGGAGTTATGGGGGGTTTTGGGGGCTTTTGAGCCTTTTCAGGTGGTTTGGAGGTGGTCGAGGTGCACCTGGAAGCTCTTGAGATGTTTCTAGAAGAACTTGAGGTGTTTCTAGAAGAACTTGGGGACATCTGAGGGGGTTTTGGGGGGTCCTGGGAAGTCCTGGGGGTCCTGGGCCAGGGAGTTATGGGGAGCTTGGGGGATTTTGAGCCGTTTTCAGGTGGTTTGGAGGTTGTTGAGGCACTTCTGGAAGTTCTTGAGGTGTTTCTTAGAAGAACCTGGAGACATCTGAAGGGGTTTTGGGGGGTCCTGGGGAAGAGAGTTCTGGGGTTTTGGGGGCTTTTGAGCCGTTTTCAGGTGATCTGGAGGGGATTTGGGGTCTGGGGTTTGGGATTTGGGGTTTCCAAGGTGCAATTTGGGGTTCTGGGGTTTGGGATTTGGGGTTCTCATGGTGGGATTTGTGGATTCGGGGTTCCAAACGGGGTGTCCCCCTCTCCCGGCAGCGTGCGCCCAACCTGTTTGTGGGCATGGCGCCGGGCTCGACGCAGCTCCTCACAGTGGGATTTGGGGCTCTCCTGTGGGATTTGGGGCTCTCATGGTGGGATTTGGAGTTCTGGGGTTTGGGATTTGGGGTTCTCATGGTGGGATTTGGAGTTCTGGAGTTTGAGATTTGGGGTTCTCATGGTGGGATTTGGAGTTCTGGGGTTTGAGATTTGGGGTTCTCATGGTGGATTTGGGGCCTCTCAGTGTGGGATTCGGGGTTCTGGGGTGGGATTTGGGTTCTGGGTTTTGGTATTTGAGGCTCTCGTGGTGGGATTTGGGGTTTCTGGGTGGGATTTGGGGTTCTGGGGTTTGGAATTTGAGGCTCTCGGTGGTGGGATTTGGGGTTTCTGGGGTTTAGGATTCGGGGTTCCCAATGGGTGTCCCCCTCTCCCGGCAGCGTGCGCCCCAACCTGTTTGTGGGCACGGCACCGGGCTCCACGCAGCTCCTCATGGTGGGATTTGGGGCTCTCAGTGTGGGATTTGGGTCTCTCATGGTGGGATTTGTGTTCTTGGGGTGCAATTCGGGGTTCCCAATGGGGTGTCCCCTCTCCGGCAGCGTGCGCCCCAACCTGTTTGTGGGCACGGCGCCGGGCTCCACGCAGTTCCGCTGCTGGTACTTCGAGGTGGCCGTGGAGCGCGCCCAGCCCTTCGTCACGGCCGTGCCCACCCACCTGCGCGTGGGCTGGGGGGCTGCGGGGGGCTTCCGGCCCGCCCCCGGGCGGCGGCGCGGGCTGGGGGGGCAACGGCGCCGGCGACGACCTCAACTCCTTCGCCTTCGACGGCCCTCCACCTGTGGACAGGTGAGCAGGGGGCACCTGGCACCACCCCGGGACCCACCCCAGGACCACCCTGGGATCCCCATGGGACCATCCTGGGGACAGCTGCACCCCTAATGCACCCCTACACCTGGGACCACCCCAGTTTTCTCTGGGACCACCCCGGGACCACCCTGGGATCCCCATGGGACCATCCTGGAACCGCCCTGGGACCACCCCAGTTTTCTCTGGGACCACCCCGGGACCACCTGGGACCACCCCAGAACTATCTGGGGACCCTTCATGGAACCATCCTGGGGCCACCCTGGGACCACCCTGGGACCACTCTGGGACCCCCCATGGGACCACCCTGGGACTACCACGGGACCACCCCAGAACTATCTGGGGACCCTCCATGGGACCACCCCAGGACCACCCCGGGACCACCCTGTGACCCCCCATGGGACAATCCTGGGACCCCTGGGACCACCCAGGAACCCCTTGGGACCATCTTGGGACCCCCTGGGACTACCACGGGACCACCCCAGAACTATCTGGGGACCCTCCATGGGACCACCCCAGGAACCCCCTGAGACTCACCTGTGACCCACCTGGGACCCCCTGGGACCACCGTGGGACTACCCCAGGACCACCCTGGGACCACCCTGTGACCCCTGACCCCTGTGTCCCCCCAGGAGGGGTCCCCAAGGCCGTGGGGTCACCCCAGCGCCGCGCTCTGGCCGAGGGGGACGTGGTCAGCTGCTGACCCCCTGTGACCCCTGTGACCCCTGTGTCCCCCCAGGAGGGGTCCCCAAGGCCGTGGGGTCACCCCGGCGCCGGGCTCTGGCCGAGGGGGACGTGGTCAGCTGCTGTCCCCCTGTGACCCCTGTGTCCCCCCCAGGGGGGGTCCCCAAGGCCATGGGGTCACCCCAGCGCCGGGCTCTGGCCCGAGGGGGACGTGGTCAGCTGCTGACCCCCTGTCCCCTGTGACCCCCCTGACCCCTGTGTCCCCCCAGGGGGGGTCCCCAAGGCCGTGGGGTCACCCCAGCGCCGCGCTCTGGCCGAGGGGGACGTGGTCAGCTGCTGACCCCTGTCCCCTGTGACCCCTGTGACCCCTCTGTCCCCCCCAGGGGGGGGTCCCCAAGGCCGTGGGGTCACCCCAGTGCCGCGCTCTGGCCGAGGGGGACGTGGTCAGCTGCTGACCCCCTGTCCCCTGTGACCCCTGTGACCCCTGACCCCTGTGTCCCCCCCAGGAGGGGTCCCCAAGGCCGTGGGGTCACCCCAGCGCCGCGCTCTGGCCGAGGGGGACGTGGTCAGCTGCTGCCTGGACCTGGGGGTCCCCAGCGCCTCCTTCCGCCTCAACGGGGCCCCGGTCCAGGGGGTCCTCGAGGGCTTCAACCTCGACACCCTCTTCAGCCCCGTGGCCAGCTTCTCGGCGGGGGGTCCGGTGAGGGGGGGACCCCCCAAACTGGGGGGGTGGGAGCCCTGAAAGGGGGCTGGGAGGGGGCTGGGACCCCTAAAGTGGGGGGTGAGATCCCTAAAGTGGGGCTGGGACCCCTAAAGTGGGGGGTGAAACCCCTAAGGTGGGGCTGGGACCCCTAAAGTGGGGGGTGAGATCCCTAAAGTGGGGCTGGGACCCCTAAAGTGGGGGGTGAAACCCCTAAGGTGGGGCTGGGACCCCTAAAGTGGGGGGTGAGATCCCTAAAGTGTGGCTGGGACCCCTAAAGTGGGGCTGAGAGGGGGCTGGGACCCCTAAAGTCGGGGGTGGGAGGAGGCTGGGACCCCTGAAGTGGGGCAGGGACCCCTAAAGTGGGGCTGGGAGGGGCTGGGACCCCTAAAGTGGGGCTGGGACCTCTAAAGTGGGGCTGGGACCTCTAAAGTGGGGGGTGGGATCCTTAAAGAAGGGGGCTGAGTGGGTCTGGGGGAGGTTGGGATGTGGGGTCCCTGTGGGGGTCTGTGGGGTTTCTATGGGTTCTCTATGGGTCCGGATCTCACTCTGGGTGTCCCCTCTTTCCCCCAGGCTGCGGTTCCTGCTGGGGGTTCTGTGGGTTCAATGGGGTTTCTATGTGGTTTCTGTGGGTTCTGTGGGGTTTCTATGGGGTCTGTGGGGTCTATGGGGTTTCTATAGGGTCTATGGGGTCTCTGTGGGTCCGGATCTCACTCTGGCCCCTCTCTCCCCAGGCTGCGGTTCCTGCTGGGGGCGTTCTGTGGTTTCTGTGGGTTCTATGGGGTTTTCTATGGGGTTCTGTGGGGTCTCTGTGGGTCCGGATCTCACCCGGTCCCCCCTCTCTCCCCAGGCTGTGGTTCCTGCTGGGGGCGTTCTGTGGGGTCTATGGGGCCTGTGGGGTTTCTATAGGGTTTCTATGGGGTCTGTGGGGTCTCTGTGGGTCCAGATCTCACTCTGGCCCCCCTCTCTCCCCAGGCTGCGGTTCCTGCTGGGGGTTCAGTAGGGATTCTATGTGGTTTCAGTGGGGATTCTGTGGAGTTTCTGTGGGGTTTCTATGGGGTCTATAGGGTCTCTATGGGTCTGGATCTCACTCTGGCCCCTCTCTCCCCAGGCTGCGGTTCCTGCTGGGGGTTCAATAGGGATTCTGTGTGGTTTCTGTGGGTTCTGTGGGGTTTCTCTGGGGTCTGTGGGGTTTCTATGGGGTCTGTGGGGTCTATGGGGTTTCTATAGGGTCTATGGGGTCTCTGTGGGTCCGGATCTCACTCTGACCCCCTCTCTCCCCAGGCTGCGGTTCCTGCTGGGGGTTCTGTGGGTTCAATGGGGTTTCCATGTGGTTTCTGTGGGTTCAGTGGGGTTTCTATGGGGTCTGTGGGGTCTATGGGGTTTCTATGGGGTCTGTGGGGTCTATGGGGTTTCTGTAGGGTCTATGGGGTCTCTATGGGTCCGGATCTCACTCTGACCCCCTCTCCCCCCAGGCTGCGGTTCCTGCTGGGGGCGTTCTGTGGGTTCTATGTTTTTCTGTGGGGTCTATAGGGTTTCTATGGAGTCTGTGGGGTTTCTGTGGGGTCTGTGGGGTCTCTATGGGTCCGGATCTCACTCTGGCCCCTCTCCCCAGGCTGCGGTTCCTGCTGGGGGCGTTCTGTGGGTTCAGTGGGGTTTCTATAGAGTCTCTATGGGGTCTGTGGGGTTTCTGTGTGTTCTCTGGGGTCTGTGGGGTCTCTATGGGTCCGGATCTCACCCGGTCCCCCCTCTCTCCCCCAGGCTGCGGTTCCTGCTGGGGGCGTTCTGTGGGGTTTCTATGGGGTTTCTATGGGTCCCTCCAGGCTGTAGTTTCTCCTGTGGGGTCTATGGGGTCTCTGTGGGTCCGGATCTCACTCTGGCCCCCCTCTCTCCCCAGGCTGTGGTTCCTGCTGGGGGCGTTCTGTGGGGTCTATGGGGCCTGTGGGGTTTCTATAGGGTTTCTATGGGGTCTGTGGGGTTTCTATGGGTCCGGATCTCACTCTGGCCCCTCTCTCCCCCAGGCTGCGGTTCCTGCTGGGGGTTCAATAGGGATTCTATGTGGTTTCTGTGGGTTCTGTGGGGTTTCTATGGGGTCTGTGGGGTTTCTATGGGTTCTGTGGGGTCTATGGGGTTTCTATGGGGTCTGTGGGGTCTCTGTGGGTCCGGATCTCACTCTGGCCCCCCTGTCCCCCCAGGCTGCGGTTCCTGCTGGGGGTTCAATAGGGATTCTATGGAGTTTCTGTGGGTTCTGTGGGGTTTCTGTGTGTTCTATAGGGTCTGTGGGGTCTCTGTGGGTCCGGGTCTCACTCTGGGGTCTCTATGGGTCCGGATCTCACTCTGACCCCCTGTCTCCCCAGGCTGCGGTTCCTGCTGGGCGGCCGGCACGGCGAGTTCCGTTTCGTGCCTCCCCCCGGGTACGCGCCGTGCGCCGAGGCGCTGCTGCCCCGCGAGCGGCTGCGGCTGGAGCCGCTCACCGCGTACCGGGGCTCGGCCCCGCCCGGCGCCCGCAGCCTGCTGGGGCCCAGCCGGGCCCTGCCCCACACCGCCTTCACCCCCTGCCCCGTGGACACCTGCCAGGTGCGAGCTGGGGGCACTGGGGGGGGTGGAGGGGTATTGGGACAGGATTTGGGGGGGTGGAGGGGGGATTTGGGGGGGTGGAGGTGGGATTTGGGGGGATTTGAGGGGATGGAGGGGGAATTTGGGGGGATTTGGGGGGATGGAGGGGGCATTTGGGGGGATGGAGGTGGGTTTTTTCGGGGTGGAGGTGGGACTTGGGGGGATTTGGGGGGATGGAGGGGGGATTTGGGGGGATTTGGGGGGATGGAGGTGGGTTTTTTTGGGGTGGAGGTGGGACTTGGGGGGATTTGGGGGGATGGAGGGGGGATTTGGGGGGTGGAGGGCCGATTGGGACAGGGTTTAGCAGGGATGGAGGGGGGATTTGGGGGGGTGGAGATGGGATTTGGTGGGATTGGGGGGGATTGGAGGGGTGGGGGCAGGATTGGGACAGGGTTTTGGGGGGATGGAGGGGGGATTTGGGCGAATTTGGGAGGTGGAGGTGGGATTTGGGGGGATTGGGGGGGATGGAGGTGGGATTTGGGGGGATTGGGGGGGTTGAGGGGGGATTGGGACAGGGTTTTGGGGGGATGGAGGTGGGATTTGGGCGAATTGGGGAGGTGGGATTTGCGAGTGTTGAGGGGATTTGGTGGGGTGGAGGGGGGATTGGGAGGATTTGGAGGGGTGGAGGCAGGATTGGGACAGAGTTTTGGGGGGACGGAGGTGGGATTTGGGGGATTTGGGGCGATGGAGGTGGGATTTGGGGGGATTGGGACAGGGTTTAGGGGGGCTTGGGGGTTTTGGGGAGAATAGGAAGATTGGGAGAGGATTTGGGCGTGATGGAGGGCGTTTGGAGAGGAACCTTGGGGGGCTTCAAGGGGAATTTGGAGGTGCTTGAAGAGATTGGGGAAGGATTTGGGGGCAGTTTTGGGGGTCCAACACCCCTTTCTCCCCCTCAGATCGTGCTGCCCCCACACCTGGAGCGCATCCGGGAGAAGCTGGCGGAGAACATCCACGAGCTCTGGGCCCTGACCCGCATCGAGCAGGGCTGGACCTACGGGCCTGTGAGTGGGGCACCCCAAAATCCCCCCTGGGCACCCCCAAATCCCCCAGGAACCCCACAAAAACCCCATAAAAACCCCAAACCCACCCTGAGCTCTGGGCCCTGACCCGCATCGAGCAGGGCTGGACCTACGGGCCTGTGAGTGGGGCACCCCAAAATCCCCCCCCAGGAGCCCCAAAATCCCCCAGGAAAACCCAAACCCCATAAAAACCCCATAAAACCCCATAAAACCCCATAAAAACCCCATAAAAACCCCAAACCCACCCTGAGCTCTGGGCTCTGACCCACATCAAGCAGGGCTGGACCTACGGGCCTGTGAGTGGGGCACCCCAAAATCCCCCCTGGGCACCCCAAAATCCCCCCCAGGAACCCCAAAAATGCCACCAGGACACCCCAAAATCCTCCCTGTGAACCCCAAAAATTCCACCGGGAAACCCGAAAATCCCTTGGGGAACCCCAAAATCCTCCCAGGAAACCCTAAAATCCCCCAGACACCCCAAAATCTCCTGGGGACCCCCCAAATCCCCTATCTGAGGTCCTTTGGAGGGGTCCCCACATTGAGCTCCCTTTTTGGGGCTCCCTAAATCGGCGTTGCCCCTTTTTGGGGCTCCCTCTTTTTGGGGTTCCCCAAGGTTCGGGTCCTTTCGAGGTGATCCCGTGGGGTGATTTTGGTGGGTCCTTTGGGGCTCTCCCTTTGGGGTCCGTGTTTGGGGGTGCCGGTGGCCAGGAGGTGTTTTTGGGGTGCCCCAGGTCCGCGATGACGTGCAGCGCCTGCACCCCTGTTTGCTGAGCTTCCACAGCCTGCCCGAGCCCGAGCGCGGCTACAACCTCCAGATGTCGGGGGAGACCCTCAAGTAAGGGCAGTTTTGGGGTCTCCCCCTCTTTGGGGGACCCCCCGGGAAAGGGGAAAGTGGGTTTGGGGACGAATCACCCCAAAACGGAGTGGGGTTTGGGGTTCCCGCTGAGCCTGGGGGTGGTTTTGGGGTCACCCCTCACCTCAGACTGGGGGGGCATTTGGGGGGATTTTGGGGTCACCCCTCACCTCAGACTGGGGGGGGTTTGGGGTTCAGATGGTTTTGGGGTCACTCCTCACCTCAGATTGGGGGGGCTTGGGGGGATTTTGGGGTCACCCCTCACCTCAGACTGGGGGGAATTTGGGGGGATTTTGGGGTCACCCCTCACCTCAGACTGGGGGGACTTGGGGGGTTTGGGGGTTCAGATGGTTTTGGGGTCACCCCCTCACCTCAGATTGAGGGGGCTTTGGGGTGTTTTGGGGTCACTCCTCACCTCAGACTGGGGGGGAATTTGGGGGGATTTTGGGGTCACCCCTCACCTCAGACTGGGGGGATTTAGGGGGTTTTGGGGTTTAGATCAGTTTGGGGTCACCCCTCACTTCAGACTGGGGGGACTTGGGGGGTTTTGGGGTTCAGGTGGTTTCGGGGTCACCCCCTCACCTCAGATCGGGGGGACTTTGGGGTGGTTTTGGGGTTCAGATGGTTTTGGGGTCCCCCTTCATCCTGAGCCCCCTGGAGTTGGGGATGCTGGGTTTGGGGCAGGGGGCTTTGAGGAGGGGTCAGAGATTTGGGGATGCTGGATTTGGGGTAGGGGGGCTTTGAGGAGGGGTCAGAGATTTGGGGGTGCTGGGTTTGGGATAGGGGGCTTTGAGGAGGGGTCAGAGATTTGGGGGTGCTGGTTTTTGGGGGTGCTGGATTTGGGGTAGGGGGCTTTGAGGAGGGGTCAGAGATTTGGGGGTGCTGATTTTGTGGGTAGGGGGCTTTGAGGAGGGGTCAGAGATTTGGGGTGCTGTTTTTTGGGGGTGCTGGGTTTGGGGTAGGGGGCTTTGAGGAGGGCTCAGAGATTTGGGGTGCTGATTTTTGGGGTGTCCCCAGGACGCTGCTGGCCCTGGGCTGCCACGTGGGGATGGCGGACGAGAAGGCTGAGGAGAACCTGAAGAAGATCAAACTGCCCAAAACGTGCGTTTGGGGGGGCTGGGGGGTCCCCGTTTTGGGGGCGTCTCTGTGGGGGATCCCAGTTTGAGGTCCCGGTTTGGGGTCCTTCAAAGGAAGCCCCAGTTTGGCTGTCCCAGTTTGGGGTCATCCCAGTTTGGGGGCATCCCAGTCTGGGAAGTCGCAGTTTGGGGGTCCTGGAGGAGCTTCTGGGGGGCTCCCCATGGGTTGGGGGTGTCCCTCAGGTGTGTCCCCCCCCATTCCCACCATGTCCAAGAGGTCACGGTTGGGTTGGGACATCCCAGTTGAGTTGGGATGTCCCAGTTTGGAGATCATTGAGGAGGTTTGAGCTCCTCATGTTTTGGGGGCAGTTCTGGGGGTCCCGGGGTGCCCCCTGAGGGTCCCACAGGTATGTCCCCTCCCCAGGTACACCATGTCCAACAGGTCAAGGTTGGGATGTCCCCGTTGAGTTGGGATGTCCCAGTTGGGTTGGGATGTCCCAGTTGGGTTGGGATGTCCCAGTTTGAAGACCTTTGGGGTCCCCATGGGTGGGGTCGTTCTGGATGCCCCATGGGGGTCCCGGGGTGCCCCGTGGGGGTCCCACAGGTGTGTCCCCTCCCCATTTCCACCATGTCCAACAGATCAAGGTTGGGTTGGGATGTCCCAGTTGAGTTGGGATGTCCCCGTTGGGTTGGGATGTCCCAGTTGGGTTGGGATGTCCCAGTTTGAAGACCTTTGGGGTCCCCATGTTTGGGGGTGGTTCTGGGTGCCTCATGGGGGTCCCAGGGTGGTCCCACAGGTGTGTCCCCCCCTCCCCAGGTACACCATGTCCAACAGGTCAAGGTTGGGATCTCCCCATTAGGTTGGGATGTTTTTGTTGAGTTGGGATGTCCCAGTTTGGAGACCATTGAAGATGTTTGAGCTCCCCATGTTTGGGGGTCAATCTGGGTGCCCCATGGGGGTCCCAGGGTGGTCCCACAGCTGTGTCCCCCCTCCCCAGGTACACCATGTCCAACGGGTACAAGCCGGCGCCGCTGGACCTGTCGCACGTGCGGCTGACGCCGGCGCAGCTGACGCTGGTCGATCGCCTGGCCGAGAACGGCCACAACGTCTGGGCCCGGGACAGGGTCCAGCAGGGCTGGACCTACAGCACCACCCAGGTGGGGACCCGGGCACCCTCTGGGGACCCTCTGGGGACCCTCTGGGGGCCTCACCGAGGGACCCCCACCCACCCCTGACCTTCCCGAAACCCCCTCTGTGTCCCTGTGGTGTCACCGCCCTGAGTGCCCATGGCCGTGTCCTCGTGTCCCCACACCTCTGGGGATGTCCCCATCCCCTGACCCAGGTGTCCCCATGGCCGTGTCCTCATGTCCCCACACCTCTGGGGGTGTCCCCATCCTCTGAGCCAGGTGTCCCCGTGGCTGTGTCCTCATGTCCCCACACCTCTGGGGGTGTCTCCATCCTCTGAGCCAGGTGTCCCTGTGTCCCCATGGCCGTGTCCTCATGTCCCCCCACCTCTGGGGGTGTCCCCACACCTCAAGCCCTCTGTCCCCGTGTCCCCACACCCCGAGCCTGCTGTCCCCGTGTCCCCACACCTCTGGGGGTGTCCCCACACCCCGAGCCCACTGTCCCCGTGTCCCCATGGCTGTGTCCCCGTGTCCCCACACCCCGAGCCCGCTGTCCCCGTGTCCCCAGGACATCAAGAACAAGCGGAACCCGCGGCTGGTCCCCTACAACCTGCTGGACGAGGGGACAAAGGCCACCAACCGCGAGAGCCTGTGCCAGGCCGTGCGGACCCTGCTGGGCTACGGCTACAACATCGAGCCCCCCGACCAGGAGACGCGTGAGTGGGGGGCTCGGGGGACACCCGGGGACATTTGGGAGGCTTTGGGGGGACTTTGGGGACATTTGGGAGGCTTTGAAAGGAATTTCGGGACAACCCAAACCCGTCCCCAAGCAGGACACGTGAGTGGGGGGCTAAGGCAGGGGGTCCAGGGACACTTTGGGGACACTTTAGGGACATTTGGGACCTGGTGGTACCTTTTGGGTGCTGTTTTTGGGTCTCTGTGTCCCATTTTGGGGTCTTGACCCCTCTGTCTCCCCCAGCCTCACACAGGGTGTCGCCTTGAGGGGTCCCCGGCTGTGGCTGTTGGTGCTGCTTGGGCATCGTTTTTGGGGTTCCATGTCCCATTTTTGGGCTCTCTGGGTGCCGGTTTTGGGGTTTCATGTCCCGTTTTTGGGGTTCCATGTCCCATTTTTGGGGTTCTGTGTCCCATTTTTTGGGGTCTGTGGGTGCCATTTTTGGGGTTCCGTGTCCCATTTTTGGGATCTGTGGGTGCCATTTTTGGGGTTCCATGTCCCATTTTTGGGGTTCCATGTCCCGTTTTTGGGGTCCCATGTCCCGTTTTCGGGGTGCTGACCCCCCTGTCCCCCCAGCCTCGCAGGGCGTGCCCTCGGGGGACCCCCGCGCCCCCCGGCCGCGTTTGTTCCGGGAGGAGCGGGGCTCTCCGGGTGCCGTTTTTGGGCTCTCTGGGCGCTGTTTCGGTGCCGTTTTTGGGATGTCAGGGTGCAGTTTTTGGGGTTCCGTGTCCCATTTTCTGGGTGCTGACCCTCCATTTCCCCCCAGCCTCGCAGGGTGTCCCCTCGGGGGGTCCCCGCGCCCCCCGGCCGCGGCTGTTCCGGGCGGAGCGGGGCTCTCCGGGTGCCGTTTTTGGGCTCTCTGGGTGCCGTTTTTGGGGTGCTGACCCCTCTATCCCCCCAGCCTCGCAGGGTGTCCCCTCGGGGGGCCCCCGCGCCCCCCGGCCGCGGCTGTTCCGGGCGGAGCGCGGCTCGGCCGTGCGCAGCGGCCGCTGGTATTTCGAGTTCCAGGCGGTGACGGCCGGCGAGATGCGCGTGGGCTGGGCCCGGCCCGGGCTGCGCCCCGACACCGAGCTGGGCGCCGACGACATGGCCTTCGTCTTCAACGGGCACCGGGTGAGCCCGGCGGCAGCCTGGGGGACACGGGGACAGCCGGGGACAGACGGGGACATGGGGGACACGGGGACAGACAGGGACAGACAGGGACACGGGGACAGCCGGGGACAGACGGGGACACGTGTGGACATACAGAACCTACTTGGGACACGGGGACACAGGGGGACAGCCGGGGACATGCAGGGATGCTCAGGGATACGTGGGGACAGGTGGGGACACAGAGGGACACCCGGGGACATGGGGGACACAGGGAGACAGCTGGGGACAGCCGGGGATGTGGGGGACACAGGGGACACACAGAACCTACTTGGGACACAGGGGGACAGCCGGGGACATGGGGGACACGGGGGACACAGGGGGACATGCAGGGATGCTCAGGGATACGTGGGGACACACAGAACCTACTTGGGACATGAGGGGCACACAGGGACATGTGGGAACATGTGGGGACAGGTGGGGACATGGGGGACACAGGGGGACATGCAGGGATGCTCAGGGATCTGTGGGGACAGGTGGGGACACGTGGGGACACACAGAACCTACTTGGGACATGCAGGGACATGTGGGCACACGCAGGGACACTCAGGGACACACCTGGGTCACCTTCTGTGACCTCCCCGGTGTCCCCAGGGCCAGCGGTGGCACGTGGGGGGCGAGTCCTTCGGGGGCCCTGGCAGGCTGGGGACGTCGTGGGTCCCTGTGACCCCTGGTGTCCCCTGTGACCCCTGTGACCCCCCGGTGTCCCCGGTGTCCCCAGGGCCAGCGGTGGCACGTGGGGGGCGAGTCTTTGGCCACTCATGGCAGGCTGGGGACGTCGTGGCTCCCTGTGACCCCTGGTGTCCCCTGTGACCCCTGTGACCCCTGGTGTCCCCTGTGACCCCCTGGTGTCCCCGGTGTCCCCAGGGCCAGCGGTGGCACGTGGGGGGCGAGTCCTTCGGCCGCCCCTGGCAGGCCGGGGACGTCGTGGGCTGCCTCATCGACCTGGGCGAGTGCCACATGAGCTTCACCCTCAACGGGGAGGTGCTCATCGGGGACGGCGGCTCCGAGGTGGCCTTCAGGGACTTCGAGGTGGCCGATGGTGAGGGGGGGCCCAGACTGGGGGTCCCCGGCCTTGGTGACACCCCCCCAGGCTGGGGGAGGAGGGGGGGGTTTGAAGCTGGGGTGGGAGAGGAGGAGGAGTGGGTCTGGGGGCTTCAGAAATGGGTCTGGGGGTACCAGGGATGGGTCTGGGGGCTCCAGGGATGGGTCTGGGGGCTCTGGGGTGGGTCTGGGGGCTCTGGAGTGGGTCTGGGGGCTCTGGGGTGGGTCTGAAGGTACCAGGAATGTGTCTGGGGGCACCAGGAATGCATCTGGGGGATCCAGGGATGGGTCTGGGGTGGGTCTGGGGGCTCTGGGCTGGGTCTGGGGTCTCAATCCTGATCCCCCCCGTGCCCCCCAGGCTTTGTGCCCGTGTGCAGCCTGGGGCTGGGCCAGGAGGGCCACCTGAACCTGGGCCAGGACGTGGGGCTGGGGGCTCAGGGATGGTTCTGGGGGCTCTGGGCTGGGTCTGGGGGCTCGGTGCTGACCCCCCCCCGTGCCCCCCAGGCTTCGTGCCCGTGTGCAGCCTGGGGCTGGGCCAGGAGGGCCACCTGAACCTGGGCCAGGACGTGGGCACGCTGCGCTACTTCGGCATCTGCGGCCTGCAGGAGGGCTACGAGCCCTTCGCCATCAACATGAAACGGCCCATCGCCCTCTGGTTCAGCCACAGCCTGCCCCAGTTCATCCCCGTGCCCCCCGAGCACCCCCAGCTCGAGGTGAGGGGGGTCCCTGGGGGGGTTTGGGGTCCCCATCGCCCTCTGGTTCAGCCACAGCCTGCCCCAGTTCATCCCCGTGCCCCCCGAGCACCCCCAGCTCGAGGTGAGGGGGGGTTCCTGGGGGGGTTTGGGGTCCCTGGGGGGGTTTGGGGTGTCAAGGGAGTCCCTGAAAGTCCCCAAGTGTCCCCAGATGGTGTGACACCCATCCCTGGTGTGTGACACCCATCCCTGGGGGGTTCCCCATCCCTGAGTGCCCCCAAAACAGGATGAAGTGTCCCCAAAACCGGGTCCCACCCATCCCTGGGGGGTTCCCCGTCTTTGAGTGTCCCCAAAGCCATGTATAGTGTCCCCAAAACAAGTTGAAGTGTCCCAAAACAGGGTGAAGTGTCCCCAAAACAGGGTGAAATGTCCCCAAAACAGGGTGAAATGTCCCCAAAACAGGGTGAAGTGTCCCAAAATGAGGTGAAATATCCCCAAAACGGGATGAAGTGCCCCCAAAATGGGATGAAGTACCCCCAAAACTGGGTGAAATGTCCCCAAAACGAGGTGAAATGTCCCCAAAACAGGGTGAAGTGTCCCCAAAATGGGATGAAGTGCCCCCAAAACAGGGTGAAGTCACCCCAAAACAGGGTGAAATGCCCCCAAAGCGATGTGTAGTGTCCCCAAAACAGGGTGAAGTGTCCCAAAACAGGGTGAAATGCCCCCAAAACAGGTTGAAATGCCCCCAAAACAATGTATGGTGTCCCCAAAACAATGTGAAGTGTCCCCAAAATGGGATGAAGTACCCCCAAAACTGGGTGAAATGTCCCCAAAACTGGGTGAAATGTCCCCAAAACGGGATGAAGTGCCCCCAAAATGGGATGAAATACCCCCAAAACTGGGTGAAGTGCCCCCAAAGCGATGTGTAGTGTCCCCAAAACAGGGTGAAGTCACCCCAAAACAGGGTGAAGTGTCCCCAAACAGGGTGAAATGTCCCCAAAACAATGTGAAGTATCCCAAAACAGGGTGAAATGCCCCCAAAACAGGGTGAAATGCCCCCAAAACGCGATGAGGCGCCCCCAAACCCGTGTCCCCCCCTCCCCGCCTCCCCCGCTCCGTGCCCCAGGTGCCACCCGCGGTGCCACCCGCGCTGTGCCCCGCAGGTGACGCGCCTGGACGGCACGGTGGACGCCCCGCCGTGCCTGCGGCTGTCGCACCGCAGCTCCGGGACCCCCGCGGCGCCCCCCGAGCTGCTGTTCCTGCGCCTCAGCCTCCCGGTGCAGTTCCACGCCACCTTCCGCTGCACGCCCGGCGCCACGCCGCTGCCCCAGGCGCCCCCCCCGGAGCCCCCCGAGGATGTCGCCGCCGAGCCCCTGTCCGAGTTCGAGCGGCTGCGGCGCTCGGCCGGGCCCCGCAGCGCCGAGGGGGACGAGGCCGCCGAGAAGGGACCCCCGGGGGCGGCCCCCGGAGCGGCCCCCCGGGAGCTGCCCCGCGGCGAGAACGAGAAGGACGCGACCACCGAGAAGAGCAAGACCCGGAGGGGGTGGGTGGGGCGGGGGGCGGCGGGAGGGGGTGGGACCCATCCCTGGGGGGTCCCCGATATTCCTGAGGGGCAGCAAAAGGGGGTGACACCCATCCCTGGGGGTCCCCAAACCCTGAGGGTCCCCATAAGGGGGTGACACCCATTCCTGGAGTGTCCCCTGTCCTTGAGGGTCCCCAAAAGGGGGTGACACTCATCCCTGGGGGGGTCCTCAGTCCTTGAGCGTCCCCAAAGGGGGCGACACTCATCCCTGGGGGGTCTCTAGTCCTTGAGGGTCCCCAAAAGGGGGTGACACCCATCCCTGGGGGGTCCCCGATCCCTGAGGGTCTCCATAAGGGGGTGACACCCATCCCTGGGGGGGTCTCTAGTCCTTGAGGGTCCCCAAAAGGGGGTGACACCCATTCCTGGGGGGTCCCCAATATTCCTGAGGGTCCCCAAAGGGGGCGACACCCATCCCTGGGGGGTCTCTAGTCCTTGAGGGTCCCCAAAAGGGGGTGACACCCATCCCTGGGGGGTCTCTAGTCCTTGAGGGTCCCCAAAAGGGGGTGACACCCATCCCTGGGGGGTCCCCGATCCCTGAGGGTCCCCATAAGGGGGTGACACCCATCCCTGGGGGGTCCCCGATCCCTGAGGGTCCCCAAAAGGGGGTGACACCCATCCTTGGGGGGTCCCCGATCCCTGAGGGTCCCCAAAAGGGGGTGACACCCATCCCTGGGGGGTCCCCGATCCCTGAGGGTCCCCAAAAGGGGGTGACACCCATCCCTGGGGGGTCCCCGATCCCTGAGGGTCCCCATAAGGGGGTGACACCCATCTCTGGAGTGTCCCCTGTCCTTGAGGGTCCCCATAAGGGGGTGACACCCATCCCTGGGGGGGTCTCTAGTCCTTGAGAGTCCCCAAAAGGGGGTGACACCCATCCCTGGGGGGGTCTCTAGTCCTTGAGGGTCCCCAGAAGGGGGTGACACCCATTCCTGGGGGGTCCCCAATAACCCTGAGGGTCCCCATGAGGGGGTGACACCCATCCCTGGGGGGGTCTCTGAGTGTCCCCAGTCTGGCAGCTAAGGGGCGTTGTTGGGGGTTCCCTGGGTGTTGGGGGTTCCCTGGGGGTCCCTGAGGGTCCCCAGAGCGGGGTGACCCCCCCGGTGCCCCCCAGGTTCCTGTTCAAGGGCAGGAAGACCCCGTTCACGCCACCCCCCGCGCCCCCCCCGGTGCCCCGGCTGGAGGAGGACGTGGTGCCCGACGAGCGCGACGACCCCGAGGTCATCATGAACACCACCACGGTATGGACCCCAAAAACACCCTAAAACTACCCCAAAACCACCCCAAAACCCCAAACCCCAAGGTCATCATGAACACCACCACGGTATGGACCCCAAAAACCCAAAAACACCCCAAAAACACCACAAAACCCCAAAACCCCAAACCCCGAGGGCATCATGAACACCACCACGGTATGGATCCCTGAGACCCCCCCAAAACACTCTGTTCCCATGTCCCTGTCCCTGTCTCTATCACCTGTCCCTGTGGCTGTCCCTGACGCTGTCCCCGTGTCCCTGTCCCTGTGTCCCCTGTCCCTGTGTCTGTCCCTGACGCTGTCCCCATGTCCCTGACGCTGTCCCTTGTCCCCAGTACTACTGCTCGGTGCGGCTGTTTGCGGGGCAGGAGCCGGGCAGTGCCTGGGTGGGCTGGGTCACCTGTCCCTGTCCCCGTGTCCCCTGTCCCTGTCCCTGTGTCCCTGTGTCCCTGTCCCTGTCCCCGTGTCCCTGTCCCCGTGTCCCTGTCCCTGTGGCTGTCCCTGACGCTGTCCCTTGTCCCCAGTACTGCTACTCGGTGCGGCTGTTCGCGGGGCAGGAGCCGGGCAGTGCCTGGGTGGGCTGGGTCACCTGTCCCTGTCCCCGTGTCCCCTGTCCCTGTGGCTGTCCCTGATGCTGTCCCTGTGTCCCTGACGCTGTCCCTTGTCCCCAGTACTACGACTAAGTGCGGCTGTTTGTGGGGCAGTGCCTGGGTGGGCTGGGTCACCTGTCCCTGTCCCTGTGTCTGTCCCTGTCCCAGTGTCCCTGTCCCTGACGCTGTCCCTTGTCCCCAGTACTACTACTCAGTGTGGCTGTTCGCGGGCCAGGAGCCGGGCAGTGCCTGGGTGGGCTGGGTCACCTGTCCCTGTCCCCGTGTCCCCTGTCCCTGTCCCCGTGTCCCCGTGTCCCCTGTCCCCGTGTCCCCTGTCCCTGTGTCTGTCCCTGACGCTGTCCCTTGTCCCCAGTACTACTACTCGGTGCGGCTGTTCGCGGGCCAGGAGCCGGGCAGTGCCTGGGTGGGCTGGGTCACCTGTCCCTGTCCCCGTGTCCCCTGTCCCTGTCCCTGTGTCCCTGTCTCTGTCCCCGTGTCCCCTGTCCCTGTGACCGTCCCCGTGTCCCTGATGCTGTCCCCATGTCCCTTGTCCCCAGTACTACTACTCGGTGCGGCTGTTTGCGGGGCAGTGCCTGGGTGGGCTGGGTCACCTGTCCCTGTCCCCGTGTCCCTGTCCCTGTGTCCTTGTCCCTGTCCCCGTGTCCCTGTCCCTGTGGCTGTCCCTGACGCTGTCCCCATGTCCCTGACGCTGTCCCTTGTCCCCAGTACTACTACTCGGTGCGGCTGTTCGCGGGGCAGGAGCCGGGCAGTGCCTGGGTGGGCTGGGTCACCTGTCCCTGTCCCCGTGTCCCCTGTCCCTGTCCCCGTGTCCCCGTGTCCCCTGTCCCCGTGTCCCCTGTCCCTGTGTCTGTCCCTGACGCTGTCCCTTGTCCCCAGTACTACTACTCGGTGCGGCTGTTCGCGGGGCAGGAGCCGGGCAGTGCCTGGGTGGGCTGGGTCACCTGTCCCTGTCCCCGTGTCCCCTGTCCCTGTCCCCGTGTCCCCGTGTCCCCTGTCCCCGTGTCCCCTGTCCCTGTGTCTGTCCCTGACGCTGTCCCTTGTCCCCAGTACTACTACTCGGTGCGGCTGTTCGCGGGGCAGGAGCCGGGCAGTGCCTGGGTGGGCTGGGTCACCTGTCCCTGTCCCCGTGTCCCTGTCCTCGTGTCCCTGTCCCCATGTCCCTGTCCCCGTGTCCCTGTCCCTGTGTCCCTGACGCTGTCCCTTGTCCCCAGTACTACTACTCGGTGCGGCTGTTCGCGGGCCAGGAGCCGGGCAGTGCCTGGGTGGGCTGGGTCACCTGTCCCTGTCCCCGTGTCCCCTGTCCCTGTCCCTGTGTCCCTGTCTCTGTCCCCGTGTCCCCTGTCCCTGTGACCGTCCCCGTGTCCCTGATGCTGTCCCCATGTCCCTTGTCCCCAGTACTACTACTCGGTGCGGCTGTTTGCGGGGCAGTGCCTGGGTGGGCTGGGTCACCTGTCCCTGTCCCCGTGTCCCTGTCCCTGTGTCCTTGTCCCTGTCCCCGTGTCCCTGTCCCTGTGGCTGTCCCTGACGCTGTCCCCATGTCCCTGACGCTGTCCCTTGTCCCCAGTACTACTACTCGGTGCGGCTGTTCGCGGGGCAGGAGCCGGGCAGTGCCTGGGTGGGCTGGGTCACCTGTCCCTGTCCCCGTGTCCCCTGTCCCTGTCCCCGTGTCCCCGTGTCCCCTGTCCCCGTGTCCCCTGTCCCTGTGTCTGTCCCTGACGCTGTCCCTTGTCCCCAGTACTACTACTCGGTGCGGCTGTTCGCGGGGCAGGAGCCGGGCAGTGCCTGGGTGGGCTGGGTCACCTGTCCCTGTCCCCGTGTCCCTGTCCTCGTGTCCCTGTCCCCATGTCCCTGTCCCCGTGTCCCTGTCCCTGTGTCCCTGACGCTGTCCCTTGTCCCCAGTACTACTACTCGGTGCGGCTGTTCGCGGGCCAGGAGCCGGGCAGTGCCTGGGTGGGCTGGGTCACCTGTCCCTGTCCCCGTGTCCCCTGTCCCTGTCCCCGTGTCCCCTGTCCCCGTGTCCCCGTGTCCCCTGTCCCCTTGTCCCCTGTCCCTGTGTCTGTCCCTGACGCTGTCCCTTGTCCCCAGTACTACTACTCGGTGCGGCTGTTCGCGGGCCAGGAGCCGGGCAGTGCCTGGGTGGGCTGGGTCACCCCCCACTTCCACCAGCACGACCCCGACTTCGAGCTGAGCCGCGTGCGCAGCGTCACCGTCACCATGGGCGATGACCGCGGCAACGTGCACGACAGGTACCCCTCGGGGGCACCCCAAAGGGACCCAAAAGGGACCCCAAAAGGGACCCCAGAGAGACTCCAAAAGGGACCCCTAAATAGGATCCCAAAAGGACCCTAAATGGGACCCCAAAAGGGACCCCTAAACGGGATCCCTAAATGGGACCCCAAAGAGACCCCAAAGAGACCCCAAAAGGGACTCCTGAATGGGATCCCTAAATGGGATCCCTAACAGGACCCCAAATGGGACCCTAAATTGGACCCCCAAATGGGACCCCAAAGAGGTCCTAAAATGGGACCCCAAATGGGACAACTGCCCCATGGTCTGGGGGTATTTTGGGGGTCTCACCCCCTTTTTCTCCCCCAGCATCAAGTGCAGCAACTTGGTCTGCTGTTAAATAGGGGAGGGGTCCATAGTCTGGGGGGTATTTTGGGGGGGTCTTTGGGGGTCTCACCCCCTTTTTCTCCCCCAGCATCAAGCGCAGCAACTGCCCCATGGTGTGGGGGTTAAACAGGGGAGGGGTCCACGGTCTGGGGGGTATTTTGGGGGTCTTACTCTCTTTTTTCCCCCCAGCATCAAGTGCAGCAAGTGCCCCATGGTTTGGAGGGTATTTTGGGGGGGTTTGGGGGTCTCATCCCCTTTTTTCCCCCCAGCATCAAGCGCAGCAAGTGCCCCATGATCTGGGGGTATTTTGGGGGGGCTTTGGGGTCTCACCCCCTTTTTTCCCCCCAGCATCAAGCGTAGCAAGTGCCCCATGATCTGGGGGTATTTTGGGGGGGCTTTGGGGTCTCACCCCCTTTTTCCCCCCAGCATCAAGCGCAGCAACTGCTACATGGTGTGGGGGGGGGAGTTTGCGACCCCCACCCAGCAGGCCCGGGTGTCCCACACTGACCTGGTCATCGGCTGCCTGGTGGACCTGGCCACGGGGCTCATGACCTTCACAGCCAACGGCAAAGAGATCAACACCTTCTTCCAGGTGAGCTGGGACCCCTCCCCTGACCCCGCCCAGCCGGGGTCTGGGGGTCCCAGCCCGCCCCGGGGGTCTCACGGCAGCGCCGTCCCCGCAGGTGGAGCCCAACACCAAACTGTTCCCGGCGGTGTTCGTGCAGCCCACCACCCAAAACGTGCTGCAGTTCGAGCTGGGCAAGCTCAAGGTGAGGACTGGGACCCCCACCAGGTGGGTGGTGGGGTATGAGACCCCCCAAAATCCCCAGGTCAGCATGAACACAACCACCACAGTATGAGACCCCTGAGACTCCCCCAAAATCCCCAGGTCAGCATGAACACAACCACCACAGTATGAGACCCCTGAGACTCCCCCCAAAACCCTGAGGTCATCATGAACACCAGCACGTACAGAACCCCTGAGAGCCCCCAAAACACCCTAAGACCCCCCAAATCCCCAGGTCATCATGAACACCACTATGGTACAGGACCCCTGAAACCCCCCCTAAACCTCCCAAACCCCCAGGTCATCATGAACACCACTACATACAGAACCCCTGAGACCCCCCCCTAAACCTCCCAAATCCCCAGGTCATCATGAACACCACCACATACAGAACCCCTGAAACCCCCCAAAACCCCCTGAGATCACCCCTACACCCCTACACCCCCCAAAGCCTCAGGTCATCATGAACACCACCACATACAGAACCCCTGAAACCCCCCAAAACCCCCTGAGATCACCCCTACACCCCTACACCCCCCAAAGCCTCAGGTCATCATGAACACCACCACATACAGAACGCTGAGACCCCTCCAAAACCCACAAAATTCCCAGATCATCATGAACACCAGCACATACAGAACCCCTGAGAGCCCCCAGAACACCCCAAACCCTCAGGTCATCATGAACACCACCACATACAGAACCCCTGACACCCCCAAAACCCAAATCCCCCCAAAACCCCGAGGTCATCACTGGGTGTGGGCAGGGACTGGAGGACAACCGGGAGCCCTGGTGAGGTGATGAAGGCGCTGTGAGGCACAAGGAGGGCTCGGGGCAGATCTTCGGGGTCTGCAGGGCGCCCCACGAGGAGCTCGGTGCCGGGGGTCCCCCTGACGCCCCCGTGTCCCCCCCAGAACATCATGCCCATCTCGGCGGCCATGTTCAGCAGCGAGCGGCAGAACCCGGCGCCGCAGTGCCCGCCGCGGCTGGTGATCCAGCAGCTGACCCCGGTCACCTGGAGCCGCATGCCCACCGAGTACCTGGCCGTGGAGAGCGCCCGGCTGGGCGAGCGCCAGGGCTGGGCCGTGGAGTGCTCCGAGCCCCTGCAGATGATGGCCCTGCACATCCCCGAGGAGGACAGGTGGGGACACCTGGGACACCCAAGGCACCCCCAGGGAGACCCCCAGGGACACCCGGGGACACCCCCAGGGACACTCAGGGACACCCCCAGGGACACCCAGGGCACCCAGGGACACCCAGGGCACCCCCAGGGACACCCAGGGCACCCAGGGACACCCAGGGCACCCCCAGGGACACCCAGGGGACACCCCCAGGGACACCCGGGGCACCCCCAGGGACACCCAGGGACACCCAGGGCACCCCCAGGGACACCCAAGGCACCCCCAGGGAGACCCCCAGGGACACCCAGGGACACCCCCAGGGACACCCAGGGACAACTAGGGCACCCCCAGGGACACCCAGGGCGCCCCCAGCCTCGTGGGGTCCTGTCCCACGGGGTCCCAGCCCCAGGAGAGCTTGGGGTCTCACCCCAAAAGTGTCATCCCCAGGAGATCGTGGGTCCCATCCCAAAAGTCACAGTCTCAGGAGAGCTTGGGGTCTCACCCTAGAAGTCCCATCCCCAGAAGAACTTGGGGTTTCATCCCCAGTAGACCTTGTGATCTCATCCCCAAAAGGCCTTGGGGTCTCACCCCAAAAGTCCCATCTCCAGTATAAATTGGGGTTTCATCCCCAGGAGACTTTGGGGTCTCACCCCAAAAGTCCCATCTCCGGTAGACCTTGGGGTTTCATCCTCAGGAGACTTTGGGGTCTCACCCCAAAAGTGTCATCCCCAGGAGATCGTGGGGTCCCATCCCAAAAGTCACAGTCTCAGGAGAGCTTGGGGTCCCCATCCCAGGGGTCCCATCCCCAGGAGACCTTGGGGTCCCATCCCAGGGGTCCCTCCCCTGACCCCCATTTCCCACCCCTCAGGGGTCCCACCCCAACACCCCCATTCCCTGTGCCCCCATGTCCCCCACCCCGAGCCCCCATTCCCTGTCCCCCCAGGGGTCCCACCCCAAGCCCTCCATTCCCTTCGCCCCCATGTCCCTCACCCTGAGCCCCCAATTCCCTGTCCTGCTACGGGTCCCACCCCATATCCCCCCATTCCCTGTCTCCCCAGGGGTCCCACCCCAAGCCCCCATTCCCTGTCCTGCTACAGGTCCCACCCCATATCCCCCCATTCCCTTCGCCCCCATGTCCCCCACCCCATATCCCCCCATTCCCAGTCCCCCCAGGAGTCCCACCCCATATCCCCCCATTCCCAGTCCCCCCAGGGATCCCACCCCATATCCCCCCATTCCCCACCCCCCAGGGGTCCCCTCCGCGTGCCCCCCACCCAGACCCCCCTCTCCCCTCAGGTGCATCGACATCCTGGAGCTGTGGGAGCGCGAGGAGCTGCTGCAGTTCCAGTGCCACACGCTGCGGCTCTACTGCGCCGTGTGCGCGCTGGGCAACAACCGCGTGGCGCACGCCCTCTGCAGCCACGTGGACCAGGCCCAGCTGCTCTTCGCCATCGAGACCCCCGAGCTGCCGGGACCCCTGCGGGCCGGCTACTACGACCTGCTGCTGGCCATGCACCTGGACGCGGCGCAGCGCGCCCGCTCCTCCATGAGCGCCGAGTTCATCGTGCCCATCACCGAGGCCACGCGCTCCATCGCGCTCTTCCCCGACGGCGGGCGCTGCCCGGGACCCCCGGGCGTGGGGCCCAGCGCCTGCCTGAGACCCCAGCCCCATTTCTCGGAGCCCTGCTTCATCCGGGCGGCGGGCGGCGGCGGGCGGGCGCCGCTCAGCCCGGCCATCCCGCTGGACGAGCTGGGAGCCAAGGCCATGCGCATGCTGGCCGAGGCGGTGGCCGGAGGGGGTCCCCACGCCCGGGACCCCGTGGGGGGCAGCGTGGAGTTCCAGTTGGTGCCCGTGCTCAAGCTGGTGTCGGCGCTGCTGGCCGTGGGAGCGCTGGGGGACAGCGACGTGCGGCGCGTGCTCCGCATGATCGAGCCCCGCGTCTTCGGCGAGGCGCGGCGCGAGGAAGGGCAGCAGCAGGAGGAGCAGGAGGAGGAGGAGGAGGAGGAGGGGGTGAAGGCCATCGAGGCTGGCGAGGAAGAGGAGGGGGAGGATGAGGAGGCGAGGAGGAAGAAGGCCGTGGAGGCTGGAGAGCTGGAGGAGGAGGAGGAGGAAGAGGAGGAGGAGGTGAGGAGGAGGAAGGCCATCGAGGCTGGAGAGCTGCAGGAGGAGGAGGAGGATGAGGAGGAGGCCAGGAGGACGAAGGCCATTGAGGCCGGGGAGGTGCAGGAGGAGGAAGAGGAGGAGGAGAAGGAGGAAGAGCTGGAGGAGGGGCTGCTGCAGATGAAGCTGCCGGAGTCGGTGAAGCTGCAGGTGAGGGAGGGCGCGGGGGTGGGGGCTGTGTCCCCTCGCTGTCCCCTCTCTGTGTCCACCTCATGTCCCCTCCCTGGGCTCTCCTCCCCGGTGTCCTTGTCCCCTCCCCAGCGATGTCCTGGGGTCCCCATCCCCATCCCCATGGTGTCCCCAATGTCCCTCATCTCCCCAGTTCCCCTACATCCCTGATGCCCCTGATGTCCCTGACATGTCCCCAATGCCCCAATGTCCCTGATGTCCCCGTGTCCCCGCAGATGTGCCACCTGCTGCAGCACCTGTGCAAGCAGGAGCTGCAGCACCGTGTGGAGGTCCCTGTGTCCCCAATGTCCCCGTGTCCCCAGTGCCCCCAATGTCCCCATGTCCCCAATGCCCCAATGTCCCTGATGTCCCCGATGTCCCTGTGTCCCCGCAGATGTGCCACCTGCTGCAGCACCTGTGTGAGCAGGAGCTGCAGCACCGCGTGGAGGTCCCTGTGTCCCCAATGTCCCCATGTCCCTGATGTCCCCATGTCCCCAATGCCCCAATATCCCTGATGTCCCCGTGTCCCCGCAGATGTGCCACCTGCTGCAGCACCTGTGCGAGCGGGAGCTGCAGCACCGCGTGGAGGTCCCTGTGTCCCCAATGTCCCCGTGTCCCCGATGTCCCTGATGTCCCCGTGTCCCCGCAGATGTGCCACCTGCTGCAGCACCTGTGCGAGCGGGAGCTGCAGCACCGTGTCGAGGCCATCGTGGCCTTCTCGGAGCGCCACGTGCAGCGGCTGCAGCGGGACCAGCGGCGCCGCTACGGGCGCCTGATGCGGGCTCTGACCATGTCGGCCGCAGAGACCGCGCGGCGCACCCGCGAGTTCCGCTCGCCCCCGCAGGAGCAGGTGGGGACAGCGCGGGGACAGCGGGGATAGAGTGGGGATAGGATGGGCACAGAGCGGGGATAGAGGGGGGACAGGGCGGGGATAGAGTGGGGACAGCGCGGGGACAGAGCGGGGACAGAGCGGGGATAGGATGGGCACAGAGGGGGGACAGAGCGGGGATAGAGAGGGGATAGAACGGGGACAGAGCAGGGATAGAGTGGGAACAGAGCGGGGACAGCACGGGGACAGAGCGGGGATAGAGTGGGGAGAAAATGGGGATAGAGGGGGGACAGAGTGGGTATAGAATGGGGACAGAGTGGGGACAGAATGGGGACAGGGCGGGGACAGTGTGGGGACAGCATGGGGACAGAGCAGGGACAGGGCGGGGATAGAGCAGGGATAGAGGGGGGACAGGGCAGGGATAGAATGGGGACAGAGTGGGGACAGAGGGGGACAGGGCAGGGATAGAATGGGGACAGAGTGGGGACAGAGGGGGACAGGGCAGGGATAGAATGGGGACAGAGTGGGGACAGAGCGGGGATAGAGTGGGGATGGAGGGGGGATAGAGGGGGGACAGAGCAGGGTTTGAATGGGGACAGAGTGGGGATAGAGGAGGGACAGAGGGGGGACACTGAAGGGACACAGTGGGGACACTGTGGGGACAGCATGGAGACACCCCTGGGGACATGGCCTTGGCTGGGATGTGGGGACACAGGGACACGTGAGGGAACTGTGGGAACAGGGGAATTTGAGGACAGCGTGTGGGGACATGGGGACATGTGGGGCACACAGGGATGGTCCTGTGACCTGCTGTCCCCCTGTGTCCCCCGTGTCCCCCCATGTCCCCCCGTGTCCCCAGATCAACATGCTGATGCAGTACAAGGGAGGGGCTGAGGATGAGGAGTGTCCCGTGCCTGGGGACATCCGGGACGAGCTGCTGGACTTCCACAATGACCTGCTGGCCCACTGCGGTGAGGGGGGGACAGGGACACCCCCTGGCCTTGGGGACACCCCCTGAGGTGTAGGGATAACCCCCTGGGCTTGGGGACACCCCCTGGGCATGGGGACACCTCCCTGGGGTGTGAGGACAATGCCCTAGGGTGTGGGGACACCCCATGGGGCATGGGGACACCCTCTGGGCTTGGGGACACCCCCCTGGGTTTGGGGACACCCCCTGGGCTTGGGGACACCCTCTGGGGTATGGGGACCCCTCTGGGTTTGGGGACACCCCCAGGGGAGCTGGGATCTCCCCGGTGGAACTGGGACCCCCATTGTGGGACCCCAGAGACCCCCGGGAGCGCAGGGACTCCACCCAGGGACCCTGAGACCCCTCTTGGGGACATGGGGACACAGGGACACCCCTGTGACCCCCCCCACCGTGTCCCCCAGGCGTGGAGCTGACGGAGGAGGAAGAGGAGGAGGAGGAGGAGACCTCGCTGCGGCAGCGGCTGCTGGGGCTGGTGCAGAAGGTGGTGGGGGTCCGGGGACCCCCCAAGGAGGAGGAGACCCCCCCTGAGGAGCCCCCGGTGCCCAGTGAGGAGGGGACAGCGGGGTGGGGACAGGGACACTCAGCCGTGTCCGGGACATGGCCAAGGGGGCATTGGGGTGGCACACGAGGTGTCCCCAAGGAGTTGGCCAGGGTGTCACCAAGGTGACACACGAGGTGTCCCCAAAGAGCTGGTCAGGGTGTTACCAAGGTGACACACGAGGTGTCCCCAAGGAGTTGGTCAGGGTGTCCTCGAGGTGACACACGAGGTGTCCCCAAAGAGCTGGTCAGGGTGTCCTCAAGGTGCCAACCAAGATGTCACCAAGACACAGCCAAATTGTCCCCAAGGTGCCAACCAAGATGTCCCTAAAAAATTGGCCAAACTGTGCCCAAGGTGCTGGCCAAGATGTCCC
Source organism: Passer domesticus (assembly GCF_036417665.1). NCBI lineage: Eukaryota > Metazoa > Chordata > Aves > Passeriformes > Passeridae > Passer > Passer domesticus. Next base: position 452,751 of record NC_087508.1, on the reverse strand, counting down.
CAAGGTGGCGGCGCTGCAGGAGCTGATCTGGCAGACCATGGGCACAGAAGTCACTGTGTCCCCATTGTCCCCAGTGTCCCCAGTGTCCCTGATATCCCTGATGTCCCCAATGTCCCCAATGTCCCCGTTGTCCCCAGGCACGCTGCAGGAGCTGATCTCGCCGACCATGGTGCACTGGGCGCAGGAGTCACTGTGCCCCCAATGTCCCCGATACCCCCAATGTCCCCGATGTCCCCAATGTCCCCAATGTCCCCGATACCCCCAATGTCCCCAATGTCCCCGTTGTCCCCAGGCACGCTGCAGGAGCTGATCTCGCAGACCATGGTGCACTGGGCTCAGGAGTCACTGTGTCCCCAATGTCCCCACTGTCCCCGATACCCCCAATGTCCCCAATACCCCCAGTGTCCCCAATGTCCCCGTTGTCCCCATCCCCAGGCACGCTGCAGGAGCTGATCTCGCAGACCATGGTGCACTGGGCGCAGGAGTCACTGTGCCCCCAATGTCCCCGATACCCCCAATGTCCCCAATGTCCCCGTTGTCCCCAGGCACGCTGCAGGAGCTGATCTCGCAGACCATGGTGCACTGGGCGCAGGAGTCACTGTGTCCCCAGTGTCCCCAATGTCCCCGATACCCCCAATGTCCCCAATGTCCCCACTGTCCCTGTCCCCAGGCACGCTGCAGGAGCTGATCTCGCAGACCATGGTGCACTGGGCGCAGGAGTCACTGTGTCCCCAGTGTCCCCAATGTCCCCGATACCCCCAATGTCCCCAATGTCCCCGTTGTCCCCATCCCCAGGCACGCTGCAGGAGCTGATCTCGCAGACCATGGTGCACTGGGCGCAGGAGTCACTGTGTCCCCAATGTCCCCGATACCCCCAATGTCCCCGATGTCCCCGATGTCCCCAATGTCCCCAATGTCCCCGTTGTCCCCAGGCACGCTGCAGGAGCTGATCTCGCAGACCATGGTGCACTGGGCGCAGGAGTCACTGTGTCCCCAATGTCCCTGATATCCCCGATACCCCCAATGTCCCCGATGTCCCCAATGTCCCCGATACCCCCAATGTCCCCAATGTCCCCGTTGTCCCCATCCCCAGGCACGCTGCAGGAGCTGATCTCGCAGACCATGGTGCACTGGGCGCAGGAGTCGTTCATCCAGAGCCCGGCGCTGGTGCGGGCCATGTTCAGCCTGCTGCACCGGCAGTACGACGCGCTGGGCGAGCTGGGCCGTGCCCTGCCCAAGGCCTACGCCATCAGCGCCACCTCGGTGCCCGACACCACGGCCCTGCTCGAGTGCCTGGGCCAGATCCGCTCGCTGCTCATCGTGCAGATGGGCCCCGAGGAGGAGAACCTCATGATCCAGAGCATCGGGTGCGTGCAGGCCTCTGGGTGCTCTGTGTCCCCCTGTGTCCTCCTTGTGTCCCCCTTTGTCCTCTCTGGGTCACTCTGTGTCACTCTGTGTCCTCCTTGTGTCCCCCTTTGTCCTCTCTGGGTCACCCTGTCTGCTCTCTGGGTCACCCTGTGTCCTCCTTGGGTCACCCTGTGTCACCCTGTGTCCTCTCTGGGTCACCCTGTGTCCTCCTTGGGTCACCCTGTGTCACCCTGTGTCCTCTCTGGGTCACCCTGTCTGCTCTCTGGGTCACCCTGTGTCCTCCTTGTGTCCTCCTTTGTCCTCTCGGGGTCACCCTGTGTCACCCTGTGTCCTCTCTGGGTCACCCTGTCTGCTCTCTGGGTCACTCTGTGTCCTCCTTGTGTCCTCCTTGTGTCCTCCTTGTGTCCTCTCTGGGTCACCCTGTGTCCCTTTGTCTTCCTCTGTGTCCTCTTTGGGTCACTCTGTGTCCCCCTGTGTCCTCTCTGGGTCACTCTGTGTCCTATCTGGGTCATGCTGTGTCCCTTTGTGTCCACCCTGTGTCACCCTGTGTCCTCTCTGTGTCACCCTGTGTCCTCTCTGTGTCACCCTGTGTCCCTTTGTGTCCCTCCGTGTCCTCTCTGGGTCACCCTGTGTCCTCCTTGTGTCCTCTTTTGTTCTCTTTGGGTCACCCAGTGTCCCTTTGTGTCCCCCTGTGTCCTCTTTGGGTCACCCTGTGTCCATTTGTGTCCTACTTCTGTCCTCCCTGTGTTCTCATGTCCTCCTGTGTCCCATTGTGTCCTCTCTGTGTCCCCCTGTGTCCTCTCTGGGTCACCCTGTGTCCCCCTGTGTCACCCTGTGTCCCCATCCAGGCACCCCCAGTCCCTATCCAGCACCCTGAGAACCCCCTGAGCACCTCAAATGCTCCCCCAGATTTGCTCCTGAACACCCCATAACCCCCTCAAACTCCCCAAATCTTCCCCTGAGGGCCCCATAACCCCCCCCCGAGCCCCCCAAATGTGTGACCCCCCCTCCCGTGCCCCCCCAGGAACATCATGAACAACAAGGTGTTCTACCAGCACCCCAACCTGATGCGGGCTCTGGGCATGCACGAGACCGTGATGCAGGTGATGGTCAGCGTGCTGGGCGGCGGCGAGTCCAAGGTGAGCCCCCCCCCACCCCCGGGTGCCCCCCCAGGGACCCCCCGGGGCTCCCCTGACCCCCCGGTGCCCCCCAGGAGATCCGCTTCCCCAAGATGGTGACCAACTGCTGCCGCTTCCTCTGCTACTTCTGCCGCATCAGCCGCCAGAACCAGCGCTCCATGTTCGACCACCTGGGCTACCTGCTGGAGAACAGCGGCATCGGCCTGGGTGAGACCCCCTGGGGACCCCTGGGACCACCCCCCGTGTCCCCTGGGACCCCCCCGTGTCCCCAGTGCCACCCCCGTGTCCCCAGAGCCACCCCCATCCCCACCCAGCCACTCCCTGTCCTGTCCCTGTCACCCCCACCTGGGCTACCTGCTGGAGAACAGCGGCATCGGCCTGGGTGAGACCCCCTGGGGACCCCTGGGACCACCCCCCGTGTCCCCAGAGCCCCCCCCGTGTCCCCAGTGCCACCCCCATCCCCACCCCGCCACCCCGCCACCCCCTGTCCCCTCCCTGCCACCCCCACCTGGATTCCCACCACCCCCTGCCACCCCTCCTTGTCACCTCTATCCCCTCCAGTCACCTTGGGGGTCCTTTAGGACACCTTGAGGGGGGGATCTCTGCCCCCCACTCTATCCCCCGGTGTCCCCTGACCTCTCTGTCCCTGTGTCCCCAATGCCACCTTGAGCGGGGGTCTCTATCCCTGGTGTCCCTTGACCTCTCTGTCCCTGTTGTCCCCTGACCTCCCTGTCCCTGTTGTCCCCTGACCTCGCTGTCCCTGTGTCCCCAAGCACACCTTGAGGGGGGTCTCTGTCCCCGGTGTCCCCTGACCTCGCTGTCCCTGTTGTCCCCAAGGCATGCAGGGCTCCACCCCCCTGGACGTGGCGGCCGCCTCCGTCATCGACAACAACGAGCTGGCGCTGGCCCTCAAGGAGCAGGACCTGGAGAAGGTGGGGACAGCCCCGTGTCCCCCCGTGTCACCCCCGTGTCCCCTGTGCCCTGTGTCCCCACACCTGTGCCCAGGTGGTGACGAACCTGCGAGCTGCAGAGCTGCCCCATGCTGCTGTACCCCAAAACCCTTTGTGTCACCATGTCCCTCTGTGTCACCATGTCCTTCTTTGTCACCCATGTCCCCTGTGTCCCTTGTGTCCCCTGGTGTCCCCTGGTGTCCCCTGGTGTCCCTGTGTCCCCTGGGCAGGTGGTGACGTACCTGGCGAGCTGTGGCCTGCAGAGCTGCCCCATGCTGCTGTACCCCAAAACCCTCTGTGTCCCTTGTGTCACCCATGTCCCCCGTGTCCCCTGATGTCCCCTGTGTCCCCTGATGTCCCTGTGTCCCCTGGGCAGGTGGTGACGTACCTGGCGAGCTGTGGCCTGCAGAGCTGCCCCATGCTGCTGGCCAAGGGCTACCCCGACATCGGCTGGAACCCCTGCGGGGGTGAGAAGTACCTGGACTTCCTGCGCTTCGCCGTCTTCGTCAACGGTGAGACACCCCAGGTGTCCCCAGGTGTCCCCAGGTGTCCCTCAGGTGTCCCTCAGGTGTCCCCAGGTCCCCTCAAGGGGGGTCCCTGTGTCACCCCGTGCCCCTCATGGCAGCACTACCTGGACTTCCTGTGCTTTGCCATCTTTGCCACTGGTGAGAGACCCCCAGGTGTCCCCCAGGTGTCCCTCAGGTGTCTCTCGGGTGTCCCTCAGGTGTCCCTGTGTCCCCTGCTGTGGGTTTGTGTTTTGGGGGTCCCTTTTAGGGATGCTTGTGAGTTTTGGGGTCCTGTTCCCATAGGGAGAGCAAGGAGGAGAACCCAGTTTGAGGTTCCCAATTGGGTTCTCCAGGACTCCCTGATTTTAGGGGGTTTTTGGGGTTCCCTGTTTTAGGGATTCCCTGTTTTAGGGTTTTTAGGGTTCCCTGTTTTATTGGGTTTTGGGGTTCCCTGTTTTAGGGCGTTTTGAGGTTCCCTGTTTTAGGGGGTTTTTGGGTTTGTTTTTTGGGAATTCTGGGGTGTCCCTCTGATTTTGGGGTGGGGTTCCCCAGGGGAGAGCGTGGAGGAGAACGCCAACGTGGTGGTGCGGCTGCTGATCCGGCGTCCCGAGTGCTTCGGGCCGGCGCTGCGGGGCGAGGGCGGCAGCGGGCTGCTGGCCGCCATCCAGGACGCCCTGAGCATCGCCCAGGACCCGGCACGGGACGGGCCCAGCGGCCGCAGGGAGAGGAGGCCGTGAGCACTGGGAGTGGGATCGGGATTGGGATCGGGATTGGGATTGGGATTGGGATTGGGATTGGGAATGGAATGGGGACCCTGCACGGGACGGGCCCAGCGGCCGCAGGGAGAGGAGGCCGTGAGCACCGGAGTGGGATTGGGAATGGGATGGGAATGGGGTTGGAATGGGATTGGGATTGGGAATGGGGTTGGAATGGGATTGGGATTGGGATTGGAAATGGGATTGGGATTGGGATTGGAATGGGGACCCGGCACGGGACGGGCCCAGCGGCCGCAGGGAGAGGAGGCCGTGAGCACAAGAGTGGGATCGGGATCGGGATTGGGATTGGGGTTGGGGTTGGGTGGGACTGGAATGGGAGTGGGAATGGGATTGGGAATGGAAATTGAAATGGGATTGGGAATGGGATTGGGATTGGGAATGGAAATGGAGAAGGGATTGGGAAAGGCTGGGAATGGAAATGGAGAAGGGATTGGGAAAGGCTAGGAATGGAAATGGGATTGGGATTGGGTTGAATTGGAAATGGGATTTGGAATGGGATCAGGAATGGGGTTGGGGTGAGGATGATGATGAGGATGAGGATAGGGGTGAGACATCCATGATGAGAAGTGAAGTGAGGATGAAGACAGGACGGAGCGGGCATCAAGCCATGAACGGAACAGGGATGAAGATGGGCTGGAATGGGTTGGGATGAAGATGACAATACTGGGATAGCCTGGGGGGACCCAAGGGTGACCCCCTGACCCCCCTGACCCCCCAGGTTCGGGCCCGAGGAGCCCCCCGAGGAGAACCGGGTGCACCTGGGCCACGCCATCATGTCCTTCTACGCCGCCCTCATCGACCTGCTGGGCCGCTGCGCCCCCGAGATGCACGTACGGACCGGGGAGCTTGGGGGGGCTCAGGGGGGTCCTGGGGGGGCCGGGACTCGGGGTGTGACCCCCCCCCGTGTGACCCCCACAGCTGATCCAGGCGGGGAAGGGCGAGGCCCTGCGGATCCGGGCCATCCTGCGCTCGCTCGTCCCGCTCGAGGACCTGGTGGGGATCATCAGCCTCCCCCTGCAGATCCCGGCGCTGGGAAAAGGTGGGGAGGGGTCCCCAGACCTGGGGGGGGGGGTTCACCCCAAAATGTGGGGATCCTCAGCCTCCCCCTGCAGATCCCGGCCCTGGGAAAAGGTGGGGAGGGGTCCCCAGACCTGGGGGGGGACACCCCAAAATGTGGGGATCATCAGCCTCCCCCTGCAGATCCGGGCCCTGGGAAAAGGTGGGGAGGGGTCTCCAAACCTGGGGAGGGTCACTGGGATGGGAGGCACCCCAAAATGTGGGGACTGGGGTGGGGGTCATCAGCCTTGAGGGCTGTTTGGGGAGTTTTGGGGTGCCCTGAGTTTTGGGGTCCTCCAGATGGGAACGTGGTGGAGCCCCCCATGGCCACCAGTGGGGCTGGGGGGCTTTGGGGACACCAGGATTTGGGGAGATTCCTGGCTGTTTTAAGGTTTGGGGAGTTTTGGGGTGCCCTGAGTTTTGGGGTCCTGCAGATTGGAACAGGGTGGAGCCCCCCATGGCCACCAGCAGAGTTGGGGGGCTTTGGGGACACCAGGATTTGGGGGGATTCCTGGCTGCTTTAGGGTTTGAGGAGTTTTGGGGTGCCAGGAGTTTTGGGGTCCCACAGATGGGAACATGGTGGAGGCCCGTATGGCCGCCAGCTGGTTCGGGGGGCTCTGGTACACTAGGATTTGGGGGGATTCCCGGCTGTTTTAGGGTTTGGGGAGTTTTGGGGTGCCCTGAGTTTTGGGGTCCCGCAGATGGGAACGTGGTGGAGCCCCGTATGGCCGCCAGCTTCGTCCCTGAGCACAAGGCGCCCATGGTGCTGTTCCTGGACCGCGTTTATGGGGTGCAGAACCAGGAGTTCCTGCTCCACGTGCTGGAAGTGGGGTTCCTGCCCGACATGCGTGCGGCCGCCTCGCTGGACACGGTGAGGGGCACCCCAAAACCCTCCGGGGCTCCCCAAAACTCCCTACAGGGTCCCTTGGACATGCAGCAGGGGCCTCGGGTCAGCCCTGTTCCCTCCTGTGGGGTGGGTGTGGGGTCCCCCAAATCTCCCTTATGGGATGGGTGTGGGGTCCCCCAAATGTCCCCTATGGGGTGGGTGTGGGGTCCCCAAAATCTCTCCTATGAGATGGATTTGGGGTCAGCCCAATCTTCCCTATTTGACCCCCTAACTTTCCATATGGGATGGATTTGGGGTCACCCCAATCTACCCTATTTGACCCCCCAAATCTCAGCTATGAGATGGATTTGGGGTCACCCCAATCTTCCCTGTTTGACCCCCCAAATCTTCCATATGGGATGGATTTGGGATCACCCCAATCTTCCCTGTTTGACCCCCCAAATCTCCCCTTTGGTATGGATTTGGGGTCACCCCAATCTTCCGTGTTTGACCCCCCAAATCTCCCCCACGGACGGATCCCCAAACTCCCCCTATGGGACACCTCTGCCCCCGTGTCCCCACGTCCCCTCAGGGTTTGTCCCCCCTCACTGTGACCCCGCCGTGTCCCCCCAGGCGACGTTCAGCACGACGGAGATGGCGCTGGCGCTGAACCGGTACCTGTGCCTGGCGGTGATGCCGCTCATCACCAAGTGCGCGCCGCTCTTCGCGGGCACCGAGCACCGCGCCATCATGGTGGACTCCATGCTGCACACCATCTACCGCCTGTCGCGCGGCCGCGCCCTCACCAAGGCCCAGCGTGACGCCATCGAGGAGTGCCTCATGGCCCTCTGCAGGTGGGACCCTGAATCGGGCCCCAAAATGGCACCGTGCCCCCCCGTGGGTCTGCATCTGTCCCCAAAATCAACCCAACTCTCATGGGGAACCCAACTGCCATGGTAAACCCAACTGCCATGGTCAACTCAACTGCCATGGTCAGTCCAACTGTCATGGGGAACCCAACCATCATGGACAACCCAACTCTCATGGCCAACCCAAATCCCCAGTCAACCCAACTTTCATGGCCAACTCAACTTTCATGGCCAACCCAACCCCCATGGTCAATCCAACTCTCATGGCCAACCCAACCGCCATGGTCAACTCAACCGCCATGGTCAACTCAACTGCCATGGTCAACCCAAATCCCAGTCAACCCAACTCTCATGGCCAACCCAAACCCCCAGTCAACCCAACTTTCATGGCCAACCCAACCCCCATGGTCAACCCAACTCTCATGGCCAACCCAAACCCTGGTCAACCCAACTTTCATGGCCAACCCAACTTTCATGGCCAACCCAACCCCCATAGTCAACCCAACTCTCATGGCCAACCCAACTGCCATGGCCAACCCAACTTTCATGGCCAACCCAACCACCATGGTCAGCTTAACTGCCATGGTCAACCCAACCACCATGGTCAACTTAACTGCCATGGTCAACCCAACCCTCATGGTCAACCCAACCTCATGGTCAACCCATCCACCATGGCCAACTCAACCCTCAAGGTCAACCCCACCCTCTTGGTCAACCCAACCCTCATGGTCAACCCATCCACCATGGCCAACTCAACCCTCAAGGTCAACCCAACCCTCTTGGTCAACTCAACTGCCACAGTCAACCCAATCCCACGGCCGTGTCCCTCCCCAAGGCCCAGCATGACCCCGCCAAGTGTCTCGCGGTGGTTTCAGGTGAACCCCAGACCCCCCGACCCCCCTGACCCCCCATTTTCCCCCCAGGTACATCCGCCCCTCGATGCTGCAGCACCTCCTGCGCCGCCTCGTCTTCGACGTCCCCATCCTCAACGAGTTCGCCAAAATGCCCCTCAAGGTGAGCCCCGGGGGGGTCCCTGCGCTTGTCCCCGCGCCCTGTCCCCCCCAGAGTGACCGCCCGTGTCCCCCCAGCTGCTGACCAACCACTACGAGCGCTGCTGGAGGTACTACTGCCTGCCCAGCGGCTGGCCCAACATGGGCGTCAGCTCCGAGGAGGAGCTGCACCTCACCAGGAAGCTCTTCTGGGGCATCTTCGACTCCCTGGCGCACAAGGTGGGGTCACGGCGGGGTGACACACCTCGGGGACACACCTGGGGACACACCCTGGGGACACACCCTGGGGGACACACCTTGGGGTGACACACCTCAGGGACACACCTTGGGGACACACCCTGGGGACACGCCTGGGTGTGGCGGTGGTGGGAACGTGGGAATGGGGGTAAGGGGGATGTGGAGAGGTTGGGGTGGGGGCCGATGAGGATGTGGGGACAGTGGGGACATTGGGGACATCGGGACATGGAGCTGGGGGTGATGGGGACATGGGAATGGAGATGGTGGGAACATGGGGATGGTGGCACTGGGAACATGGGGATGGTGGCACTGGGAACATGGACATGGGGGTGGTGGCCCTGCTGCCACAGGGCTGGTGGCATTGGTGCCACAGGGATGATGACACTGGGGGAACTGGGGCTGGTGACTGTGGTGACACTGGTGCCACAGGGCTGGTGACACTGGGGAAACCAGGGCTGGTGGCACTGGTGGCCATGGGGCTGGTGGCACTGGTGGCACTGGTGGCACTGGTTCCACAAGGCTGGTGGCACTGGTGGCCATGGGGCTGGTGGCACTGGTGACACCGGTGTCCCCGTGTCCCCGCAGAAGTTCGAGGCCGAGCTCTACAAGCTGGCCATGCCGTGCCTCTGCGCCATCGCCGGCGCGCTCCCGCCCGACTACGTGGACGCCAGCTACTCGTCCCGCACCGAGAAGAAGGCCTCGGTGGACGCCGAGGGCAACTTCGACCCCAAACCCGTGGAGACCCTCAAGTAGGGCTCCTGCAGACCCCCCCTCTGCCAGCATGAGCCCCCCACCCCATCTGTGCTCATGGAGAGCCCCCAACCCCAGCCAGATCCTCACAGAGAGCCCCCAGCCCCGTCTGTGCTCATGGAGAGCCCCCAACCCCAGCCAGATCCTCATGGAGACCCCCAACCCTGTCTGTGCTTGTGGAGACCCCAACCCCATCCAGATCCTCATGGACACCCCCAACCCCATCCAGATCCTCATGGAGAGCCCCAACCCTGTCTGTGCTTGTGGAGACCCCAACCCCATCCAGATCCTCATGGACACCCCCAACCCCATCCAGATCCTCATGGAGACCCCCAACCCCATCCAGATCCTCATGGAGACCCCCAACCCCATCCAGATCCTCATGGACACCCCCAACCCCATCCAGATCCTCATGGAGACCCCCAACCCCATCCAGATCCTCATGGAGAGCCCCCAACCCCATCCAGATCCTCATGGAGACCCCCAACCCCATCCAGATCCTCATGGAGAGCCCCCCACCCCATCCAGATCCTCATGGAGAGCCCCCAACCTCTCCCAGACCCCCCAGCCCCCTCCAGACCCCCATGGGGTTCATCCATCCTCACCCCGGTGTCCCCCCCTGACCCCGGTGTCCCCCCGTGTCCCCCCAGTGTCATCATCCCCGAGAAGCTCGACGGTTTCATCAACAAATACGCCGAGTACACGCACGAGAAGTGGGCCTTCGACAAGGTGGGGACCCCTGGGACCCCCCGGGACCCCCCAGACCCCTGGGACACCCCCAGGACCCCCTCAGACCCCTGGGACACCCCCAGGACCCCCCCAGACCCCTGGGACACCCCCAGGGTCCCCTCTGAGCCCCCCCAAATCTGCACAACCCGAAGTTGCTCCAGCTCCATGGAGCACCCGGGACCCCCAACCCTTGGTGACCCCCAAATCTCCTCTGTCCCCCCCAAATCTCTGTTCCACCCCCAAATCTCCTCTGTCCCCCCCAAATCTTCTCTGTTTCCCCCAAATCTTCTCTGTTTCCCCCCCAAATCTCCTCTGTCCCCCCCAAATCTTCTCTGTTTCCCCCAAATCTTCTCTGTTTCCCCCCCAAATCTCCTCTGTCCCCCCCAGATCTCCTCTGTCCCCCCCAATCTCCTCTGTCCCCCAGCCCGGTGTCCCCAAGCCCCCCTGAGCGGTGTCCCCCCCCCAGATCCAGAACAACTGGACTTTTGGGGAGGCCGTGGATGAAGAAGCCAAAACCCACCCGATGCTGAGACCCTACAAAACCTTTTCTGAGAAGGTACCGCGGGACCCCCGGGGCGCCCCCAGATTTGGGGGGCACCCCCAGACCCGGGGGACACCCCCAAACCCAGGGGACACCCCCAGACCCAGGGGGACACCCCCAGACCCGGGAGGACACCCCCAGACCCAGAGAGACACCCCTAAACCCAGGGGGACACCCCCAGACCCAGGGGGACACCCCCAGACCCAGAGGGACAACTCAGACCCGGGGGACACCCCTAGACCCGGGGGACACCCCCAAACCCAATGGGACACCCTCAGACCTGGGGAGATGCCCTCAGACCCAGGGGGACACCCCCAGACCCGGGGGACACCCCCAGACCCAGAGGGACAACCCCAGACGCAGAGGGACAACCCAGACCCGGGGGACACCCCTAGACCCGGGGGACACCCCCAGACCCAAGATGACACCCCCAAACCTGGGGGACACCCCTAAACCCAGGGGGACACCCCCAGACCCAGGGGGACACCCACAGACCCAGAGGGACCCCCAAACCCAGGGGACACCCCCAGACCCAGAGGGACAACTCAGACCCGGGGGACACCCCTAGACCCGGGGGACACCCCCAAACCCAATGGGACACCCTCAGACCTGGGGGGATGCCCTCAGACCCAGGGGGACACCCCCAGACCCGGGGGACACCCCTAAACCCTAGGGGACACCCCCAGACCCAGGGGACACCCCCAGACCCAGGGGACACCCCCAGACCCAGAGGGACAACCCCAGACGCAGAGGGACAACCCAGACCCGGGGGACACCCCCAGACCCAGAGGGACACCCCCAGACCCAAGATGACACCCCCAAACCTGGGGGACACCCCTAGACCCAGGGGACACCCCCAGACCCCCCAGGACCAGGAGATCTCCTGGTGGCCACCAAGGCCACGCTGGGAGCCCCCAACCCCTTCCCTCCCTGTCCTCATGGACCCCTCCCCAAACCCCCTGGATTTTGGGGTGCCCCCTGACCCCAGGTGATTTTGGGGTTCCCCCTGACCCCTGGAGATTTTGGGGTGCCCCCTGACCCCTCCTGACCCCCCAGGACCAGGAGATCTCCTGGTGGCCACCAAGGCCACGCTGGGAGCCCCCAACCCCTTCCCTCCCCGTCCTCATGGACCCCTCCCCAAACCCCCTGGATTTTGGGGTGCCCCCTGACCCCCGGCGATTTTGGGGTTCCCCAGGACAAGGAGATTTACCGCTGGCCCATCAAGGAGTCCCTCAAGGCCATGCTGGCCTGGGAGTGGACGGTGGAGAAGGCGCGCGAGGGCGACGACGAGCGCGGCGAGAAGAAGAAAACGCGGAAAATCTCCCAGAACGCCCAGGTGGGACCCCAAAAACACCTGGGGGGCACCCCGAAACCACCTGGGGGGGGTGGCGGGCACCCCGAAATCACCTGGGGTTGGGGGGAACCCCAAAAACATCTGGGGGAGATTAGGGAAGGATAAGGGGTGTGGGGAACCCCAAAAATCAGCTGGGGGGAGGTGGGACCCCAAAAACACCTGGGGGGAGGTGGGACCCCAAAAACCCCGTGGGGGGTATCCCAAAAACACCTGGGGGGGTGGGGGGAACCCCAAAAACACCTGGGGGGCACCCCGAAACCACCTGGGGGGGATTAGGGAAGGATAAGGGGTGTGGGGAACCCCAAAAATCAGGTGGGGGGGGGGTGGGGGGAACCCCAAAAACACCTGGGGGGGATTAGGGAAGGATAAGGGGTGTGGGGAACCCCAAAAATCAGCTGGGGGGAGGTGGGACCCCAAAAACACCTGGGGGGGTGGGGGGCACCCCAAAAAAACCTAGGGGGGATTAGGGAGGGATAAGGGGTGTGGGGAACCCCAAAAATCACCTGGGGGGGTGGGGGGCACCCCGAAACCACTTGGGGGGAGATGGGACCCCAAAAACAGCGTGGGGGGGGGTGAGGGGCACCCCGAAATCACCTGGGAGGGGGATAAGGGGAGAGGGACACCCCAAAATCACCTGGGGGGAGGTGGGACCCCAAAAACAGCGCGGGGGAGGTGGGGGGCACCCCAAAATCACCTGGGGGGAGGTGGGACCCCAAAAACACCTGGGGGAGGTGGAGGGGGGGTCAGGGGTGTGGGGAACCCCAAAAACACCTCGGGTGGGGTAGGGGGAACCCCAAAATCATCCGGGGGGGGATAAGGGGTGGGGGGATCCCCAAAAACACCTGGGGGGAGTGAGAGGGGGTCAGGGGTGGGGGAAAGGGAGACCCCAAAACATCGGGGACCCCCTGACCCCCCCCATGTCCCCCCCAGGCCACCTACGACCCCTCCCACGGGTACAGCCCCCAGCCCGTGGACCTGAGCGGGGTCACCCTGTCCAGGGAGCTGCAGGTGAGGGGACGGGGGCACCCCAAAACCCCAAATATACCCCTAAATCCCCCAAATACCCCTAAAACCACCCCAAACCCCCCCTAAAACCACCCCAATTCCCCCCAAACCACCCCAAAACCCCCCTAATCCCCCCTAAAACCACCCCAAAACCCCAAATATACCCCTAAAAACCCCCAAATACCCCTAAAACCACCCCAATTCCCCCCAAATCCCCCCTAAAACCACCCCAAAACCCCCCAAATCCCCCCTAAAACCACCCCAATTCCCCCAAACCACTCCAAAACCCCCCAATCCACTCAAAAACCACCCTAATCCCCCCAAACCACCCCAAAACCCCCCAATCCACTCAAAAACCACCCCAAATCCCCCTAAATCCCCCCTAAAATCACCCCAAAACCCTCCTAAATCCCCCCAAATCCACCCAACCCTTCCTAAAATCCCCCCAAATCCCCCCAAAAACCACATCGAGTCCTCCCAAACACCCCCAAACCCCCCTAAAATCACCCCAAATCCCCCTAAAACCACCTCGAATCCCCCCAAATCCCCCCAACCCTTCCTAAAATCCCCCCAAACACACCCAAAAAACACCTCACATCCCCCCAAACACCCCCAAACCCCCCTGAAATTACCCCAAATGCCCCCAAAACCATCCTAAATCCCCCCAAATCCCCACAAACCCCCTAAAATCCCCCCTAAAAGCCCCCAAATCCCCCCAGGCCATGGCAGAGCAGTTGGCTGAGAACTACCACAACACCTGGGGCCGCAAGAAGAAGCTGGAGCTGGAGGCCAAGGGTGAGACCCCTCCCCAAATTGGGGGGGACACCAAGGGGACACCCCCAGGACACCCCTGGGACACCCCCAGGGGAGCTGGAGGCCAAGGGTGAGACCCCTCCCCAAAGTGGGGGAACCCCCTGGGACACCCCCCAGGACACCCCCAAGCCCAGGGCGAGACCCCAGCCCCAAATTGGGGGGGTCCAGGGTGTGATTTGGGGTCTCCAAGGCCACTTTGGGGTGCAGGGGGGGGTTCCAAGGATCAGATTTGGGGTTCAGGGTTTCCAAGCCGGTTTTGGGGCGCAGGGGATGGTTTTGGGGGTCTCCAAGCCGGTTTTGGGGCACAGGGGGGGACCCAAGGATCAGATTTGGGGTCTCCAAGCTGGTTTTGGGGCACAGGGGGGTTCAAGGAGCGGATTTGGGGTTCAGGATTTCCAAGCCCATTTTGGGGCCCAGGGGATGGTTTTGGGGTCTCCAATCCCATTTCGGGGCGCAGGGGGTGGTTTTGGGGTCTCCAAGGTGGTTTTGGGGCGCAGGGGGTGGTTTTGGGGTCTCCAATCCCATTTTGGGGCGCAGGGGGGGGGAGTTGAGGTCTCCAAGGCGTCTCTGGGGCACAGGGGGTGGTTTTGGGGTCTCCAAGGCGGTTTTGGGGCGCAGGAGGGGGGTCCCACCCGCTGCTGGTGCCCTACAATCGGGGGGGATGGTTTTGGGGTCTCCAAGGCGGTTTTGGGGCGCAGGAGGGGGGTCCCAAGGATCACATGTGGGGTCTCCAAGTCCACTTTGGGGCACAGGGGATGGTTTTGGGGTCTCCAAGGCGGTTTTGGGGCGCAGGAGGGGGGTCCCACCCGCTGCTGGTGCCCTACGACACGCTGACGGCCAAGGAGAAGGCGCGGGACCGCGAGAAGGCGCAGGAGCTGCTCAAGTTCCTGCAGCTGCACGGCTACGCCGTCACCCGGTGAGGGACACCCCAAAACCCCGGGCACCCCAAAACTGCCCCAGGAACGGCCGGGACCCCAAAACCCCGGGGCACCCCAAAACAGCCCCAGGAATGGCCAGGACCCCAAAAATCCCCCGGGCACCCCAAAACAGCCCCAGGAATGGCCAGGACCCCAAAATCCCCCCGGGGCACCCCAAAACAGCCCTCTAAAATTCCCATTAAAATCCCTCGAAAATCCCCCCAAAACCCCCCTAAAATCCCCCAAAATCCTCCTAAAATCCCCCTAAAATTCCCACTAAAATACCGCAAAATCCCCCCCCAAAATCCTCCCCAAATTCCCAAAAATCCCTCTAAAATCCCACCAAAATCTCTCTAAAATTCCCCCAAAATCCCTCAAAAATCCCCCCCCAAAATCCCCTGAAAATTCCCCCCAAAATCCCTCTAAAATCCCCCCAAATCCCCCCAAAAACTCCCCAAAATCCCCTCAAATCCCTCTAAAATCCCTCTAAAATCCCCCAAAATCCCTTTAAAATCCCCCCAAAACCCCCCCAAAATCCCTTTAAAATCCTCCTAACTCCCCCCCAAACCCCTCTAAAATTCCCATTAAAATCCCTCCCAAATTCCCCCCCAAATCCCCCCAAAACCCCCCTAAAATCCCCCCGAACCCCCCCAAAATCTGGGGGTGCCCCCAGATTTGCAGCACTCGGGGCTGGTGGGAGTGCAGGGTGGGTCGGGGGGATTCAGGGAGGGTTTGTGGGGGTCGGGGGGATTTGGGGAGGGTTTGTGGGGTTTGTGGGGCTCGGGCAGGGGGTGCTGAGTTTTGGGGTCCCCCCCCCGGGGCAGGGGGCTCAAGGACATGGAGCTGGACACGTCGTCCATCGAGAAACGCTTCGCCTTCGGCTTCCTGCAGCAGCTGCTGCGCTGGATGGACATCGCCCAGGAGTTCATCGCACACCTGGGTGAGACCCCAAATCCGGGGGGGCACCCCAAACCCCGGGGGACACCCCCAAACCCCGGGGGGCACCCCCAAATCCTGAGGGTCACCCCCAGACCCCTGGGATTCTCCCTGACCCCCTGGGAGCTCCCCCAGCCCTTGACTGCACATCGCCCAGGAGTTCATCGCACACCTGGGTGAGACCCCCAACCCTGGTGGCACCCCCAAACCCTGGGGACACCCCCAAACCCTGGGGACACCCCCAAACCCCTGGGAGTTCCCCAAATCCCCTGGGAGTCCCCCAGCCCTTGGCTGGACATCGCCCAGGAGTTCATCGCACACCTGGGTGAGACCCCCAACCCTGGGGGCACCCCCAAACCCTGGGGACACCCCCAAACCCTGGGGACACCCCCAAACCCCTGGGAGTCCCCCAAATCCCCTGGGAACTCCCCCAGTCCTTGGCTGGACATCGCCCAGGAGTTCATCGCACACCTGGGTGAGACCCCAAATTCTGGGGATACCCCCAAACCCAGGGGGGCACCCCAAACCCAGGGGGGCACCCCCAAACCCCGGGGGGCACCCCCAAACCCCCCAAACTCCTGGGAGTTCCCCAAATCCCCTGGGAGTCCCCCAGCCCTTGGCTGGACATCGCCCAGGAGTTCATCGCACACCTGGGTGAGACCCCAAATCCTGGGGACACCCCCAAATCCTGGGGGTCACCCCTAAACCCCTGGGGACACCTCCAAACCCCGGGGGTCACCCCCAAAACCCCCAAACCTCTGGGAGTTCCCCAAATCCTCTGGGAGTTCCCCAAATCCCCTGGGAGCCCCCCCAGTCCTTGGCTGGAGATCGCCCAGGAGTTCATTTTGGGGACACCCCAAATCCTGGGGGACACCCCCAAACTCTGGGGACACCCCCAAACCCCGTGGGACCCCCCGGGACCCCCCTGACCCCCGTTTTCCCCCCCCAGAGGCCGTGGTCAGCAGCGGGCGGGTGGAGAAATCCCCCCACGAGCAGGAGATCAAGTTCTTCGCCAAGGTGGGGGGACCCCAAAAATGGGGAGGGGACACCCCAAAAACGGGGAGGGGACACCCCAAAATCAGGGGCAGGACACGCCAAAAATGGGGAGGAGACACCCCAAAACCGGGGAGGGGACACCCCAGAATTGGGGAGGGGACGCCTCAAAATCAGGGGCGGGATATCCCAAAAACAGGGAGGGGACACCCCAAAAATGGGGAAGGGACACTGAAAAACCCCTCAAAATGGGGGAGGGCAGGGGGACAGGGTGGTTTTGGGGTCTCTGTGGGGTATTTGGGGTTCTTAGAGGTTTTGGGAGGTGTTTATGGGGTATTTGGGGTTTCTGTGGGGTATTTGGAATCTCTTTGGGTTATTTGGTGTCTCTGTGGGGTATTTGGGGTTCTTAGAGGTTTTGGGAGGTGTTTATGGGATATTTGGGGTTTCTGTGGGGTATTTGGGGTCTCTGTGGATTCTTTGGGGTTTCTCTGGGGTATTTGGGGTCTCTCTGGGGTACTTGGTGTCTCTGTGAATTCTTTGGGGTCTCTGTGGATTTTTTTTGAGTTTCTCTGGGGTATTTGGGGTCTCTCTGGGGTACTTGGTGTCTCTGTGAATTCTTTGGGGTCTCTGTGGGTTATTTGAGGTCTCTTTGGGTTATTTGAGGTCTCTATGGGTATTTGGAGCTCCCCCGTGCGTTTTTGGGGTCCCGCTGACCCCCGGTGTCCCCCCAGATCCTGCTGCCCCTGATCAACCAGTACTTCCACAACCACTGCCTCTACTTCCTGTCCACGCCGGCCCAGGTGCTGGGCAGCGGCGGCCACGCCTCCAACAAGGAGAAGGAGATGATCACCAGGTGGGACCCCAAATCCCACCCCCAAAACCCACCCAAAATCCAGCCCAAAATACCCCCAAAATCCACACCAAAATACCCCCAAATCCCAGCCCAAAATACCCCCCAAACCCACCCAAAATCCACCCCAAAATCCCCCCAAATCCCACCCCAAAATCTCCCCAAATCCCATCCCAAAATACCCCCAAATCCCACCCCCAAAACTCACCCAAAATCCAGCCCAAAATACCCCCAAAATCCACACCAAAATACCCCCAAATCCCACCCCAAAATCCCCCCAAATCCCATCCCAAAATACCCCCAAATCCCACCCCCAAAACTCACCCAAAATCCAGCCCAAAATACCCCCCAAATCCCACCCCAAAATACCCCCCAAACCCACCCAAAATCCACCCCAAAATACCCCCAAATCCCACCCCAAAATCCCCCCAAATCCCACCCCAAAACCCACCCCAAAATACCCCCAAATCCCACCCCCAAAACCCACCCCAAATACCCCCAAAATCCCACCCCAAAATACCCCCAAATCCCATCCAAAAATCCCATCCCAAAATCCCCCCAAATCCCCCCAAAACCCACCCAAAATCCGCCCCAAAATCCACCCCAAATCCCATCCAAAAAACCCCCCAAATCCACCCAAAAATCCCACCCCAAAATACCCCCAAATCCTACCCCAAAATACCCCCAAATCTCCCCAAAACCCACCCAAAATCCACCCCAAAATACCCCCAAGTCCCCCCAAAACCCACCCAAAATCCACCCCAAAATACTCCCAAGTCCCCCCAAAATCCACCTCAAAACCCCACCCCAAAATCCCTCTGAGTCCCAAATCCCACCCCAAAATCCCATCCCAAAATCCCACCCCAAAATACCCCCAAATCCCACCCCAAAATCCCCCTGAGCCCCAATCCCAAAATCCCCCCAAAAATCCCACCCCAAAAACCCCAAATCCCACCCCCAGGACCCCCAAAACCCCCAAATTCCCAATTTGGGATCCCTGGGGTTTGGGTTTTGGGGACCTCCTGACCCCTTGTGTCCCCCCCGGGGGTTTTGGGGACCCCCTTGTGTCCCCCCCCGGGGCGTTTTGGGGTTTTGGGGACCCCCTGACCCCTTGTGTCCCCCCTCAGGGGTTTTGGGGACCCCCTTGTGTCCCTCCCCTGGGGTGTTTTGGGGTTTTGGGGACCCCCTGACCCCCCCTTGTGTCCCCCCCGGGGGGGTTTGGGGTTTTGGGGACCCCCTGACCCCCCCTTGTGTCCCCCCCAGCCTGTTCTGCAAACTGGCCGCGCTGGTCCGGCACCGCGTGTCCCTGTTCGGTAACTGGGGACACTGGGGACAAACTGGGGACACTGGGGGGGGCACTGGGGGGGCACTGGGGAGCACTGGGGAGTCACTGCTGGGGGACACTGGGGACATCGGGGACACTGGGACACACTGGGACACACTGGGGACACTGGGGACACTGGGACACACTGGGGACACTGTGGGGGGACATTGGGGATGCTGGGACACACTGGGGGACACTGGGGGGGACAGTGGGGATACTGGGGACACTGGGAGGGCACTGGGAATAACTGGGGGCACTGGGGGAAGCACTGGGGGGCACTGGGACACACTGGGGGGACACTGGGGGGATACTGGGGACACTGGGGACAAACTGGGGACACTGGGGGGGCACTGGGGACACTGTGTCGGGGTCAGTGGGAGTACTGGGGACACTGGGGGGGGGGCACTGGGGACGCTGGGACACACTGGGGACACTGGGGGTGACACTGGGGTGGACTGGGGGACACCAGGACACACTGGGGACACACTGGGGACACTGGGGGGGCACTGGGGTGGACTGGGGGACACCAGGACACACTGGGGACACACTGGGGACACTGGGGGGGCACTGGGGACACTGTGGGGGTGACACTGGGGTGGACTGGGGGACACTGGGACACGCTGGGGACACACTGGGACACACTGGGGACACTGGGGGTGACACTGGGGTGGACTGGGGGACACTGGGACACGCTGGGGACACACTGGGGACACTGGGACACACTGGGGACACTGGGGGTGACACTGGGGTGGACTGGGGGACACTGGGACACGCTGGGGACACACTGGCCCAGCGGTGGCACTGTCCCCCCCCAGCTGATGTCCCTGTCCCCCCCAGGGACGGACGCCCCGGCCGTGGTGAACTGTCTGCTCATCCTGGCCCGGTCCCTGGACGCCAGGTGGGGACAGCGGTGACACCGCGGCCGTGTGTCCATCCGTGTGTGTGTGTGTCACTGTGTCCCCGTGTCCCCGCTGTCCCCGAGGTCCCCAGGACGGTGATGAAGTCGGGCCCCGAGATCGTCAAGGCCGGGCTGTGTCCCTGTGTCCATGTCCCTGTGTCCCTGTGTCCCTGTGTCCCTGTGTCAGTCCATGTCCCTGATACCCCTGCTGTCCCCGATGTCCCGGATGTCCCCGATGTCCCTGCTGTCCCCAATGTCCCCACTGTCCCCGATGTCCCCAGGACGGTGATGAAGTCGGGCCCCGAGATCGTCAAGGCCGGGCTGTGTCCCTGTGTCCATGTCACTGTGTCCCTGTGCCTGTGCCCATGTCCCTGATACCCCTGCTGTCCCCGATGTCCCGGATGTCCCCAATGTCCCCGATGTCCCCAATGTCCCCACTGTCCCCGATGTCCCCAGGACGGTGATGAAGTCGGGCCCCGAGATCGTCAAGGCCGGGCTGTGTCCCTGTGTCCATGTCCCTGTGTCCCTGTGTCCCTGTGCCTGTGCCCATGTCCCCAGTACCCCCGATGTCCCCGATGTCCCGGATGTCCCCGATGTCCCCAATGTCCCCACTGTCCCCGATGTCCCCAGGACGGTGATGAAGTCGGGCCCCGAGATCGTCAAGGCCGGGCTGTGTCCCTGTGTCCATGTCCCTGTGTCCATGTCCCTGTGTCCCTGTGTCCCTGTGTCAGTCCATGTCCCCAGTACCCCCGATGTCCCCGATGTCCCCGATGTCCTCAATGTCCCCACTGTCCCCGATGTCCCCAGGACGGTGATGAAGTCGGGCCCCGAGATCGTCATGGCCGGGCTGTGTCCCTGTGTCCATGTCCCTGTGTCCATGTCCCTGTGTCCCTGTGTCCCTGTGTCAGTCCATGTCCCTGATACCCCTGCTGTCCCCGATGTCCCGGATGTCCCCGATGTCCCCGATGTCCTCAATGTCCCCACTGTCCCCGATGTCCCCAGGACGGTGATGAAGTCGGGCCCCGAGATCGTCAAGGCCGGCCTGCGCTCGTTCTTCGAGTCGGCGGCCGAGGACATGGAGAAGTTGGGGGAGCAGCTGCGGCTGGGCCGGGGGACCCCGACCCGCGCGCCCACCAAGGGCGTGGCCCAGAATGTCACCTACACCTCGGTGGCACTGCTGCCCGTGCTCACCGCCCTCTTCGAGCACCTGGCGCAGCACCAGTTCGGGGACGACGTCATCCGTGAGTGACAGGGGACAGCGGGACAGGGGACTGGGGACAGCAGGACAGGGGACAGCAGGACAGGGGACAGGGGGACTGTGGGGACAGGGGGACAGGGAACAGGGGGACAGGGGACAGCAGGACAGGGGACAGCAGGACAGGGGACAGGGGACAGCAGGACAGGGGGACAGGGAACAGGGGGAGAGGGGACAGCAGGACAGGGGACAGGGGACAGCAGGGGGACGGTGGGGACAGGGGGACAGTGGGATAGAGGAGACAGGGGGACAGTGGGGACAGTGGGAGGGACAGCAGGGGGACTTTGGGGGGACAGGGGACAGGGGGACAGTGGGGGGGGACAGGAGGACAGGGGACAGGGGACAGCAGGGGGACAGGGGGCACAGGGGACAGGGGGACAGTGGGGACAGTGGGATAGAGGAGACAGGGGACAGTGGGAGGGACAGCAGGGGGACGGTGGGGACAGGGGACAGCAGGACAGGGGACAGGGGCACAGTGGGGACAGGGGGACAGCGGGACAGGGGACAGGAGGACAGGGGACAGGGGAAAGCAGGGGGACAGTGGGGACAGTGGGACAGGGGACAGCAGGGGGGACTGGGGGGATGGGGGGGACAGTGGGGACAGAAGGACAAAGGGACAGCCAGGGGGACAGGAGAGACAGGGAGAGTGAGGACAGAGGTGGGGACAGCAGGGGGGACAGGGGGACAGCAGGGACAGGAGGAAAGTGGGACAGGGGGACAGTGGTGGGCATAGGGGGACAGGGGGACAGGGGGGACAGCGAGGGTGACAGGGGGACACGTTGGGGTCTGGGGACATGGTGGGGACAGGGACGTTGGGGACACAGGGATGTGCTGGGGACATGTTGGGGTGTGGATGGGGAGGACACGGTGGGGACAGGGGGATAAGGGGACATTAAAGGGAGGTGGGGACAGGGGACGTGTTTGGAGGGTCAGGGACATGGGGACACAGTGGGAACACAGAGTGGGGGATGTGGGGACACAGTGGGGACAGCTGGGGACACTGGGGACAGCTGGGGACACTGGGGACACCCTGGGGACAGCTGGGGACAGCTGGGGACAGCAGTGACACCTCTGTCCCCGCAGTGGATGACGTGCAGGTCTCCTGTTACCGCATCCTGTGCAGCATCTACAGCCTGGGCACCGCCCGCGGGCCCCTCGTGGACAGGTGGGGACCCCAAAAACCCCGAGGGACCCCAAAAACCCCGGGGGGACCCCCAAAAATCCCAGCAGGGACCCCAAAAACCCCGGGGGACCCCAAAAAACCCCGGGGGGACCCCAAAATCCCCGGGAGACCCCCAAAAACCCCGGGGGGACGCCAAAAACCCCGGGGGGACCCCAAAAACCCCAGCAGGGACCCCAAAAACCCCGGGGAGACCCCCAAAAACCCCGGGGGACCCCAGAAACCTCGGGAGGACCCCAAAAACCTCCAGAAGGGCCCGAAAACCTTGGAGGGGACCCAAAAAACCAGAGAAGAGACCCCCAAAACCCCATCAGGGACCCCAAAACCTTGGAGGGAACCCCAAAAAATCAGAGAAGAGACCCCAAAAACCCCGGGGGGACCCCAAAAACCCCAGAAACAGCCTGGAACTGGAGGGGGGACACCCATAAAACCATTCTGCGAGACCCCAAAATGTGTGACGGGTTTGGGGGGGGGGGGTCTGGGGGTTCCCTGGGTTAGGGGTGCCATGGGGTGACCCCTGGATGTGCCCCCGATGTCCCCAATGTCCCCGCAGGCAGAAGCCGGCCCTGGGCGAGTGCCTGGCCATGGCCATGGGGATCCTTGGGGTGCCATGGGGTGTCCATGGGGTGCCATGGGGTGTCCATGGGGTGTCCCCTGGATGTCCCCAATGTCCCCAATGTCCCCGCAGGCAGCGGCCGGCCCTGGGCGAGTGCCTGGCCCGCCTGGCCGCCGCCATGCCCGTGGCCTTCCTGGAGCCGCAGCTGAACCACCTGAACCCCTGCTCCGTGTACAGCACCAAGAGCGCCCGCGAGCGCGCCCGTGAGTGCCACCTGTGTGTCACCTGTGTGTCACCTGTGTGTCACCTGTGTCACCTGTGTGCCACCTGTGTGTCACCTGTGTCACCTGTGTGTCACCTGTGTCACCTGTGTTCCCCTGTGTCCAACCCCTCTCCCTGTGTCCTCACTGCTGGGTGTCCCATCAGGGGTGGAGGAGCTGTGTTCCCTCCCTTTGGGGTGTCCCCAACCCTGTCCCCGTGTCCCCAGCCCTGTCCCCGTGTCCCCAGTGCTGGGTTTCCCCTCGTGGGTGGAGGAGCTGTGTCCTGTCCCCGTGTCCCCAATCCTGTCCCCGTGTCCCCAGCCCTGTCCCCAGCCCTGTCCCCATGTCCCCAGCACTGTCCCCAGCCCTGTCCCCATGTCCCCAGCACTGTCCCCGTGTCCCCAGCCCTGTCCCCAGCCCTGTCCCCAGCCCTGTCCCCGTGTCCCCAGCCCTGTCCCCGTGTCCCCAGCCCTGTCCCCAGCCCTGTCCCCATGTCCCCAGCACTGTCCCCAGCCCTGTCCCCATGTCCCCAGCACTGTCCCCGTGTCCCCAGCCCTGTCCCCAGCCCTGTCCCCAGCCCTGTCCCCGTGTCCCCAGTGCTGGGTCTGCCCTCGCGGGTGGAGGAGCTGTGTCCTGTCCCCGTGTCCCCAGCCCTGTCCCTGTGTCCCCAGCCCTGTCCCCAGCCGTGTCCCCAGCCGTGTCCCCAGCCCTGTCCCCAGCCCTGTCCCCAGCCCTGTCCCCGTGTCCCCAGTGCTGGGCCTGCCCTCGCGGGTGGAGGAGCTGTGTCCTGACCTGCCGGACCTGGAGCGGCTCATGGGTGACATCGGCGGCCTGGCGGACTCGGGGGCGCGCTACACGGAGATGCCACACGTCATCGAGGTGACGCTGCCCATGCTGTGCCACTACCTGCCCCGCTGGTGGGAGCGCGGCCCCGACGCCGCCCCCCAGGGCCCCTGGGCCACCGACGTCACCGGCCACCA
The DNA here is from genome assembly GCF_036417665.1 of Passer domesticus. NCBI lineage: Eukaryota > Metazoa > Chordata > Aves > Passeriformes > Passeridae > Passer > Passer domesticus. The sequence goes on along the minus strand of NC_087508.1, from coordinate 428,673 downwards.
CCTCAACGCCCTGCTGGGCCACATCCTGCGCATCGTGGTCAACAACCTGGGCATCGACGAGGCCTCCTGGATGAAGAGGCTGGCGGGTGAGGCTGGTGGCCCTGGGCGGGTGCTGCAGGTCACTCTGGTGGCCCTGGGTGGGTCCTGCAGGTCATTCTGGTGGCCCTGGCTGGGTTTCAGTGGTCCCAGGGGTGTTTCAGTGGTCCCAGGGGTGTTTCAGTGGTCCCAGGGCTGTCCTGGTGGTCACAGTGGCTGTCCGTGCCCGCAGTGTTTGCCCAGCCCATCGTGAGCACGGCGCGGCCGGAGCTGCCCCAGGGTGGTCCCAGGGGGTGTTTTGGTGGTCCCAGGGGTATTTTGGTGGTCCCAGGGTGGTCCCGGGGGGTGTTTCAGTGGTCCCAGGGCTGTCCTGGTGGTCACACTGTCCTTGTTTGCCACAGTGTTTGCCCAGCCCATCGTGAGCAAGGCGCGGCCGGAGCTGCCCCAGGGTGGTCCCAGGGGTGTTTTCAGTGGCCCCATGGGTGTTTTGGTGGCCCCGGGGGTGTTTATGTGATCCCAGGGGTGTTTAGGTGGTCCCAGGGTGGTCCCAGGGGGTGTTTAGGTGGCCCTGGGGCTGTCCTGGTGGTCACAGTGTCCACGTTTTCCCAGTGTTTGCCCAGCCCATCGTGAGCAAGGGGCAGCCGGAGCTGCCCCAGGGGTGTTTCAGTGGTCCCAGGGGTTTATGTGATCCCAGGGGTGTTTAGGTGGTCCCAGGGTGGTCCCAGGGGGTGTTTAGGTGGCCCTGGGGCTGTCCTGGTGGTCACACTGTCCGTGTTTGCCACAGTGTTCGCCCAGCCCATCGTGAGCAAGGTGCGGCCGGAGCTGCCCCAGGGTGGTCCCAGGGGTGTTTTCAGTGGCCCCATGGGTGTTTTGGTGGCCCCGGGGGTGTTTATGTGATCCCAGGGGTGTTTAGGTGGTCCCAGGGTGGTCCCAGGGGGTGTTTAGGTGGCCCTGGGGCTGTCCTGGTGGTCACACTGTCCGTGTTTGCCCCAGTGTTCGCCCAGCCCATCGTGAGCAAGGCGCGGCCGGAGCTGCCCCAGGGGTGTTTAGATGATCCCAGGGTGGTCCCAAGGGGTGTTTCAGTGGTCCCAGGAGTGTTTAGGTGGTCCCAGGGTGGTCCCGGGGGTGTTTTGGTGCTCACAGTGTCCGTGTTTGCCCCAGTGTTCGCCCAGCCCATCGTGAGCAAGGCGCGGCCGGAGCTGCTGCGCTCGCACTTCATCCCCACGCTGGGGCGGCTGCGGAAGCGCGCGGGGAAGGTGGTGGCCGAGGAGGAGCAGCTGCGCCTCGAGGGCAAGGCCGAGGCCGAGGACGCCGAGCTGCTCATCCGCGACGAGTTCTCCGTGCTCTGCCGCGACCTCTACGCGCTCTACCCGCTGCTCATCCGCTACGTGGACAACAGCCGGTGAGGGCAGGGGCCACACGGGGCTGGGGACAGTGCCATGGGGCTGGGGACAGTGCCACAGGGGGCTGGGGACACTGCCAGGGGGCTGGGGACAGTGCCAGGGGGCTGGGGACAGTGCCAGGGATCAGCCATCCATGGTGGGGACAGTGCCAGGGGGCTGGGGACAGTGCCAGGGGGCTCTACCCACTGCTCATCCGCTACGTGGACAACAGCCGGTGAGGGCAGGGGCCACACGGGGCTGGGGACATGGCCAGGGGGCTGGGGACAGTGCCACAGGGGGCTGGGGACATGGCCAGGGGGCTGGGGACAGTGCCAGGGGGCTGGGGACATGGCCAGGGGGCTAGGGACAGTGCCAGGGGGCTGGGGACACTGCCAGGGATCAGCCATCCATGGTGGGGCTGGGGATAGTGCCAGGGGGACTGGGGACACAGCCAGTGGAGCTTGGGGACACAGCTATGGTGACCCCAACCGTGGTGGCCTTGGGGACACAGCTATGGTGACCCCAACCGTGGTGGCCTTGGGGACACAACCCCAGTGGCCACAGGGACCAAACACTGGGGGACTCACTAATGGTAGCCATGGGGACCCAACGATGGTGGCCATGGGGGTGGTGACCCAGTGGTGACCCTCTGATGGCTTCCCCCCGGTGGTGACCCCCCGGTGACCTCCCGGTGACCCCGGGTGACCTCCCTGTGACCTCCCTGTGTCCCCGGTGTCCCCCAGGGCCAAGTGGCTGACGGAGCCCAACGAGGACGCGGAGGAGCTGTTCCGCATGGTGGGCGAGGTCTTCATCTACTGGTCCAAGTCTCACGTGAGTGGGGGTCCGGGGGGGGCACCCAGGGGTCCCAGGGCGCCTTTGGGGGGGTCCCTGAGCCCCTCTCTGTGTCCCCCCCCACCCCAGAACTTCAAGCGTGAGGAGCAGAACTTCGTGGTGCAGAACGAGATCAACAACATGTCCTTCCTGACGGCCGACAGCAAGAGCAAGATGGCCAAGGTGGGCTGGGGGACCCCAAAAGTGCCCCTGCACCCCCTGCCCGCCGGACCCCCAACCCCCCCACCGGGCTCCAACCCCCCCCCCCGAGCCCTGGGACCACCCCACGCCCAGCTGGGACCCCCAGATCGCCCCAAATCCCACCTTGATTCACCCCAAATCCCACCTTGGACCCTAATTCACCCCAAATCCCACCTTGATCCACCCCAAAATCCTGCCTTGGACCCCCAGTTCACCCCAAATCCCACCTTGATTCACCCCAAAATCCTGCCTTGGACCCCCAATTCACCCCAAAATCCTGCCTTGGACCCTAATTCACCCCAAATCCCACCTTGATTCCCCCCCAAATCCCACCTCAAACCCCTAATTCACCCCAAAATCCCACCTGGGACCCCCAACCCACCCAACCCCAGGTGTTCCCACCCCGCCCAACCCCCCTGGAGCCCTCCAGCCCCGTTCCCACCCCAGATCCCCATCCCAGTGTCCCCAGCACTGTCCCCATGTCCCTAACGGTGTCCCAGTGTCCCCAGCACTGTCCCCATGTCCCTAACGGTGTCCCAGTGTCCCTAATGCTGTCCCCATGTCCCTAACAGTGTCCCCATGTCCCTAACGGTGTCCCAGTGTCCCTAACGGTGTCCCAGTGTCCCCAGCACTGTCCCCATGTCCCTAACGGTGTCCCAGTGTCCCCAGCGCTGTCCCCATGTCCCTAACGGTGTCCCAGTGTCCCCAGCACTGTCCCCAATGCTGTCCCCATGTCCCTAACGGTGTCCCAGTGTCCCCAGCACTGTCCCCATGTCCCTAACGGTGTCCCAGTGTCCCTAACTCTCTCTCTTCTCTCCCTCTCGGCTGCGGGTGCTGCTCCAGTCTGGAGATGGACAGGTTAGCGGGGAGGGGGCTGGGGGGACGGGGGTCCCCAGGGGTCCCCCAGGACCCCCCGGTGGGGTCACCACGCTTGGGACCCCCAAAACTCCTGCAGGGTTCTGTTCTGTGGGGTCACAACATCTGGGACCCCCAAAACTCCTGCAGGGTTCTGTTCTGTGGGGTCACCACAGCTGGGACCCCCAAAACTCCTGCAGGGTTCTGTCCTGTGGGGTCACAACATCTGGGACCCCCAAAACTCCTGCAGGGTTCTGTTCTGTGGGGTCACCACAGCTGGGACCCCCAAAACTCCTGCAGGGTTCTGTTCTGTGGGGTCACCACGCTTGGGACCCCCAAAACTCCTGCAGGGTTCTGCTCTGTGGGGTCACCACATCTGGGACCCCCAAAACTCCTGCAGGGTTCTGCTCTGTGGGGTCACCACAGCTGGGACCCCCAAAACTCCTGCAGGGTTCTGCTCTGTGGGGTCACCACATCTGGGACCCCCAAAACTCCTGCAGGGTTCTGTTCTGTGGGGTCACCATGCTTGGGACCCCCAAAACTCCTGCAGGGTTCTGTTCTGTGGGGTCACCACGCTTGGGACCCCCAAAACTCCTGCAGGGTTCTGTTCTGTGGGGTCACCACAGCTGGGACCCCCCCAGGACCCCTCTGTGGGGTGACCTTGGCTGGGACCCCTCTGTCCTTATGGGGTTATTCCTGTCCCCCTGGTTATGGGGTCCCTGCTGACCCCGTGTCCCTGTCCCTGTCTCCTCAGGGCGGTGGCTCAGAGCAGGAGCTGTGATTATGGGGTCCCTGCTGACCCCGTGTCCTGTCCCTGTCCCCATCCCTGTCCCCATCCCTGTCCCCGCAGGGCAGTGGCTCGGAGCAGGAGCTGACACTGGTTCTGGGGTCCCTGCTGACCCCGTGTCCTGTCCCTGTCCCCATCCCTGTCCCCATGCTGTCCCCGCAGGGCAGTGACTCGGAGCAGGAGCTGACACTGGTTCTGGGGTCCCTGCTGACCCCGTGTCCTGTCCCCATGCTGTCCCCGCAGGGCAGTGGCTCAGAGCAGGAGCTGACACTGGTTCTGGGGTCCCTGCTGACCCCGTATCCTGTCCCTGTCCCCATCCCTGTCCCCATGCTGTCCCCGCAGGGCAGTGGCTCGGAGCAGGAGCTGACTCTCCCGTCCCCGCTGACCCCATGTCCTGTCCCTGTCCCCACGGTGTCCCCATGTTGTCCCTGTCCCCTCAGGGCGGTGGCTCGGAGCAGGAGCGCTCCAAGAAGCGGCGCCGCGGGGACCGGTACTCGGTGCACACCTCGCTCATCGTGGCCACGCTGAAGAAGATGCTGCCCATCGGCCTCAACATGTGCTCGCCCGCCGACCAGGAGCTGATCGCGCTGGCCAAGGGCCGCTACGCGCTGGTGCGTGCCAGGGACAGCTGGGGACAGCTGGGGACACCTGGGGACACTGGGGACAGCCGGGGACACCTGGGTTTAGGGACAAAGTCCTGGGGTTGGGGACATGGCGCTGGCCAAGGGCCGCTACGCGCTGGTGCGTGCCAGGGACAGCTGGGGACAGCTGGGGACATCTGGGGACACCGGGGACACCTGGGGACACCTGGGGACACCAGGGACACCTGGGACCCCCCTGGGTTTAGGAACAAAGCCCTGGGGTTGGGGACATGGCGCTGGCCAAGGGCCGCCACTGTGCCCTGGTGGGTGGCCGGGGACACCTTGGGGACAAGCCCAGGGTTTGGGGACACCCCCCAAGGGTTTGGGGACCCCCCAAAGGGTTTGGGGACACCCCAAGGGTGTGGGGACACCCCCCAAGGGTTTGGGGACCCTTGCTGAGGTGTCCCCTGTGTCCCCCCTGCAGAAGGACACGGACGAGGAGGTTCGGGAGTTCCTGCACAACAACCTGCACCTGCAGGACAAGGTGAGCTGGCACGGCCCCGTGGCACCGTGTCCCCGGTGTGTCACCGTGTCCTCAGTGTCACTGTGTCCTGGATGTCACTGTGTCCCTAGTGTGTCACCATGTCCCCAGTGTGTCACCATGCCACCACTGTCACCGTGTCCTTGGTGTCACTGTGTCCCTAGTGTGTCACCATGTCCTCAGTGTGTCACCATGTCTCCAATGTCACTGCGTTACATGTGTCCCCAATGTCCCCAGTGTCCCCAATGTCCCCGATGTCCCCAGGTGGAGAACACGGGCTCGGCGCGGTGGCAGATGGCCCTGGTGCTGATGTCCCCAATGTGCCCAGTGTCCCCAATGTCCCCAATGTCCCCAGGTGGAGAACACGGGCTCGGCGCGGTGGCAGATGGCCCTGGTGCTGATGTCCCCAATGTCCCCGGTGTTCCCAATGTCCCCAATGTCCCCAGTGTCCCCAATGTCCCTGATGTCCCCGGTGTCCCCAATGTCCCCAATGTCCCAGGTGGAGAACACGGGCTCGGCGCGGTGGCAGATGGCCCTGCTGCTGATGTCCCCAATGTCCCCGGTGTCCCCAATGTCCCCGGTGTCCCCAGGTGGAGAACATGGGCTCGGCGCGGTGGCAGATGGCCCTGGTGCTGATGTCCCCAATGTCCCCGGTGTCCCCAGGTGGAGAACACGGGCTCGGCGCGGTGGCAGATGGCCCTGGTGCTGATGTCCCCAGTGTCCCCAATGTCCCCAATGTCCCCGGTGTCCCCAGGTGGAGAACACGGGCTCGGCGCGGTGGCAGATGGCCCTGGTGCTGATGTCCCCAATGTCCCCAATGTCCCCAGGTGGAGAACACGGGCTCGGCGCGGTGGCAGATGGCCCTGGTGCGCCAGGCCGGGCGGGACGAGGACCCCGACAGCCCCGAGCAGGTCGTGCGCAGGGTGCAGGAGGTGTCGGCCGTGCTCTACCACCTCGAGCAGGTCTGGGGGCAAGGGGGGGCTCAGGGGGGTTTGGGGACACACAGGGGACCCCAGGGGACCCCAGGTGACCCCCCACAGACAGAGCACCCCTACAAGCCCCAGGTGGCCGTGTGGCACAAGCTCTGGGAGCTCTGGGCCCTTTGGGTGCCCTTCTGGGTGCTTTGGGTGGCCCCAGGGAGTTTGGGGGTGCCCAGGGGGTTTGGGGGTGACCCCGGGTGCCCCCCCACAGACAGAGCACCCCTACAAGTCCAAGAAGGCCGTGTGGCACAAGCTCTGGGAGCTCTGTGTCCTTTGGATGCCCTGGGTGATCCCAGGGAGTTTGGGGGTGCCCAGGGGCGCCCAGGGGCTTTGGGGTGCCCAGGGGGTTTGGGGGTGCCCAGGGGGTTTGGGGGTAACCCCGGGTGCCCCCCCGCAGACGGAGCACCCCTACAAGTCCAAGAAGGCCGTGTGGCACAAGCTCCTGTCCAAGCAGCGGCGCCGCGCCGTCGTCGCCTGCTTCCGCATGACGCCCCTGTACAACCTGCCCAGGTGGGCACGGGGCACTGGGGGGCACTGGGGGGCACTGGGAGCACTGGGAGGGCACTGGGAGGGAACTGGGGGGCACTGGGAGCACTGGGGGGCACTGGGAGGGTACTGGGAGTGGGGGTGGGTACCCTGAGACACCCTCAGGGCAGCTGGGGATGTCCTTGGAGGTGTCTCAGCCCTGCTGGGTGACACCTGGCACTCCCTGGATGACACCTGGGACACCCCGGGTGGCACCTGGGAGCTGTGGGGATGGCTGGGCCCCAGGTGGTGCCAGGTGGTGCCAGGTGGCCCGGTGGCTCAGTGGTCAGGTGGCCCGGTGGCCCGGTGGCTCAGTGGCCCGGTGGCTCAGTGGTCAGGTGGCACAGTGGCTCAGGTGGTGCCAGGTGGCCCGGTGGCCCGGTGGCCCGGTGGCTCAGTGGCAGCGCTGTCCCCAGGCACCGCGCCTGTAACATGTTCCTCGAGTCCTACCGGCTCTCGTGGCTGGCCCGGGAGCAGCCGCCCTTCGAGGACCGCATGATCGACGACCTCTCGGTGAGGGACGGCTTGGGGACATCCCCGGGGGTTTGGGGACATCCCTGAGGGGTTTGGGGACATCCCTGGGGGTTTGGGGACACCCTGAGACCCCCCTGACTCAGGGTTTGGGGCGACAACCTCTCGGTGAGGGACGGCTGGGGGACACCCCCGGGGGCTTGGGGACATCCCTGAGGGGTTTGGGGACATCCCTGGGGCCTTGGGGACATCCCGGGGGTTTGGGGACATCCCTGAGGGGTTTGGGGACACCCCCGGGGGGTTTGGGGACATCCCCGGGGGCTTGGGGACACCCCCGGGGGCTTGGGGACATCCCTGAGGGGTTTGGGGACATCCCTGGGGCCTTGGGGACACCCCCGGGGGCTTGGGGACATCCCTGGGGGTTTGGGGACACTTGTCAGGGTTTGGGGACACCCTGAGACCCCCCTGACTCAGGGTTTGGGGCAACGACCTCTCGGTGAGGGACGGCTGGGGGACACCCCCGGGGGCTTGGGGACATCCCTGGGGGCTTGGGGACACCCCTGGGGGGTTTGGGGACACCCCGGGGGTTTGGGGACACCCCGAGCCCCCCTAAGGCGGGTTTGGGGACACCCCGGGGTTTTGGGGACACCGCGGGGGTCTGGGGACACCCCGAGCCCCCCTGACCCAGGGTTTGGGGACACCGCTGGGGGTTTGGGGACACCCCGAGCCCCCCTGAGGCGGGTTTGGGGACACCCCGGGGGTTTGGGGACACCCCGGGGGTTTGGGGACACCCCGAGCCCCCCTGAGGCGGGTTTGGGGTTCCGGGCGCAGAAGTCGGGGCGCGAGGAGGAGGAGGAGGAGGAAGAGGCGGAGGCGCGGCCGGACCCGCTGCACCAGCTGATCCTGCACTTCAGCCGCACCGCGCTCACCGAGCAGAGGTGACCCCAGACCCGAGGGGACCCCGAAACCCGAGGGGATCCCAAAACCCTGAGGGGATCCCGAAACCCGAGGGGACCCCGAAACCCGAGGGGACCCCGAAACCCTGAGGGGATCCCGAAACCCGAGGGGACCCCGAAACCCGAGGGGATCCCGAAACCCTGAGGGGACCCCAAATCACCCTGAGGGCACCCCAAATCCCTGAGGGGACCCCGAACCCCGAGGGGACCCCAAATCACCCTGAGGGCACCCCAAATCCCTGAGGGGACCCCGAACCCCGAGGGGACCCCAAATCACACTGGAGCTGGGATCCTAAAACCCCAAACCCCCGAGGGGACCCCAAAACACACTGGGGACCCCAAAACCCCGAGGGGACCCGAAATCCCCTGAGGGGACCCCAAAACCCTGAGAGGACCTCAAACCCCGAGGGGACTGCAAATCCTGAGGGGACCCCGAATCCTGAGGGGACCCCAAATCCCTGAGGGGACCCCAAATCTCACTGGAACTGGGATCCAGAAACCCCAAATCCCACTGGGGGGACCCCAAACCCACTGGAAAACCCCAAAACCCCACAGAGGAGACCCCAAATCCCACCGTGGGCACCCCAAAACCCGGGTCAGCCCCTCGGGGCCACCTGGGTCCCTTTTTGGGGTCCGGGGTTTCCCCCCCGTCCCCAACCCGTGTCCCCCTCCCTCACCCCACAGCCACCTGGAGCAGGACCACCTGTACATGGCCTACGCCGGCATCATGGCCAAGGTGGGCACCCCAAAAACGGGCACCCCAAAAACGGGCACCCCAAAAACTTGGGCACCCCAAAACTGGGGGGACCCCAAAACCGAGGGGACCACAAAACTGAGGGGACCCCAAAACCGGGGCACCTAAAACTGGGGCACCCAAAAGTGGGGCACCCCAAAACTTGGGCACGCAAATCTGGGGCACCCCAAATCCAGGACACCCAAAAACCGGGCACCCCAAAACCGAGGGGACCCCAAATCCGGGGCACCCAAAACTGGGGTACCTAAAACTGGGGCACCCCAAAACCTGAGGTACCCCAAGAGGTGAGGGCTCGGGGATCCCTGGGGTCATTTTGGGGGTGCAGGGGCCGGGATTGGGGTGGGGTCCCCAGAGATTTTTGGGGGAACCGGAGATGGGGGGGGTTCCTGGGGGTGGGGGGGTCCCCAAAGTTTGGGGGGGGGTCCCCAGGGGGCTGAGGGAGTTTGGGGTTCCCAAAGATTGGGGGGTTCCCAGGGGTTTTGGGGGGTCCCCGGGGATTTTGGGGGGGTTCAGGGATGGGGGGATGGGTTCGGTGCTCCCCAGGGGTTTTGGGGCCCCCCAGGTGCTTTTGGGGGGTTCCTAATTCGAGGACCACCCCCCAATTCCCCCAGAGCTGCCACATAGAGGAGGGGGAGGAGGAGGAGAAGGAGGAAGAGGAGAAGGAAGAGGAAGAAGCCGAGGATTCGTTTGAGGTGGGGAGGGGACCCCGAAACCCTCTGACCCCTGTGACCCCCCCATGACCCCTGTGACCCCGGTGTCCCCAATGTCCCCAGGAGAAGGAGATGGAGAAGCTGCTGTGACCCCGGTGTCCCCAATGTCCCAGGTGTCCCCAATGACCCCAGTGACCCCCCAGTGTCCCCAATGACCCCGGTGTCCCCGATGTCCTCAATGACCCCAGTGTCCCCAAAATGTCCCCTCGATGTCCCCAGGAGAAGGAGATGGAGAAGCAGAAGCTGCTGCCCCCCATGTCCCTGCTGTCCCCAATGTCCCCAGTGTCCCCAGTGTCCCCAGTGTCCCCGGTGTCCCCAATGTCCCCAATGACACCAATGTCCCCATGTCCCCAATGCCCCCTCGATGTCCCCGGTGTCCCCCCGATGTCCCCAGGAGAAGGAGATGGAGAAGCAGAAGCTGCTGTGACCCCATGTCCCTGCTGTCCCTGCTGTGACCCCATGTCCCCTGTGACCCCCAATCCCTGTGACCCCTCTGACCCCCCCTGACCCCCCGGTGTCCCCAATGTCCCCTCAATGTCCCCTCGATGTCCCCAGGAGAAGGAGATGGAGAAGCAGAAGCTGCTGTCGCAGCAGGCGCGGCTGCACACGCGCGGCGCGGCCGAGATGGTGCTGCAGATGATCAGCGCCTGCAAGGGTGAGGGACCACTGACCCTGAGTGACCACTGAGTGATCCTGAGTGACCAATGAGTGACCCTGAGTGACCACTGACCACTGAGTGACTGCTGAGTGACTGCTGAGTGACACTGAGTGACCCTGAGTGACCATGAGGGGCCTGAGTGACCTGAGTGACCCTGAATGACACTGAGTGACCACTGACCACTGAGTGACCCTGAGTGACCCTGAGTGACCACTGAGTGATACTGAGTGACACTGAGTGACACTGAGTGACCACTGACCACTGAGTGACCACTGAATGACACTGAGTGATTTTGAGTGACCCTGAGTGACCAATGACTGACCAATGAGTGACCACTGAGTGATGTTTTGGTGACCCCATGGTGACCCTTTGGTGTGACGGCTGCTGTGACCC